>NC_135980.1:2961480-3060480 GCF_053455715.1 Rhinoraja longicauda
TGATGGCTGATCTCTGCCTCCTAATCCCATTTTCCTGCCTTCTCCCCACAACCCTTGACACCCGTTCTAATCAAGAATTTGTCTTTGCCTTAACAATATCCACTGACTTGGCCTCCACAGCCCTCTGTGGCAATGAGTTCCACAGATTAACAGGCTAATTGGTCTCTGTAAATTGCCCCTGGTGTGTCGGATGTGAATGTGGGATAACATAGAACTAGTGTGAACGGGTGCTCTATGGCCAGTGTGAGCTTAGTGGGCTGAAGAGCATGTTTCCATGCTGTATTTAGTTCAGTTCAGTTCAGAGGTACAGCATGGAAACAAGGCCTTCGGCCCACTGAGTCCACGCCGACCATCGATCACCCATTCACACTCGTTTTATGTTATTCCGTTTTTGCATTTCTCACGAGGGGCAATTTAAATAAACCAATTAACCAACAAATCCACAAGTCTTTGGGATGTGGGAGGAAACCAGAGCATCCGGAGGAAACCCACACAGTCACAGATTAGCACGGGTGTCATGGGGTAGTGGGGAGAAGGCAGAAGAATGGGGTTGAGAGGGAAAGATAGACCAGCCATGCTTGAATGGCGGTGTAGACTCGATGGGCCGAGTGGCCTAATCCTGCTCTTAGAACGAATGAACTATTGAACATGAATACCATGTCTACTGGTATAATCTGGCATATTGTATGTAAAGGAACGGTATTCATGCAGTCGGGTTTGTTCATCTCTGCTCTGAAAGAACGGAGAGTGGATTAAATATCAAAACTGAAATAAAGGAAGTTGTGTTGTATGACTGCTTCATTGACAAAGAGCACTCACTGCTGCTGTTCATTGTTAGTAAATTAGAAGAACTGAAGTGATTCTTCTTAATTAAAATTAGACCCCTGACTGTTATCAAAAATTATTATCGCTCAGAGTCTGAGAACCGGTAGCAGTGAAGCCTGGTTTACACACACCATTCCCATGTCTAAAATTCCATATTCCAAAATTAACTCGAAATTAAAGCTACATGTTGACATTGTTGCACTGGTATTGATGGTAGGCTCAATATTTTCTATCTGGAGTATTAAACCCAGAAGCTCGTGTAATTATAAAATTTGTTAATTAGAAAATTGTAATATGCAAAGTTTTCAAATTAATTGTATCAAGTGTTACACGCTTTGGCTTCCTGCCATCAGGCTGCGTGGCACAAGTGGACAATCGATAATGTACAGAGGTTCCAGGAGTCTGGTGAGACCGCACCTGGAGTACTGTGTGCATTTTTGGTCTCCAAATTTGAGGAAGGATATTCTTGCTATGGAGGGCGTGCAGCGTAGGTTCACTAGGTTGATTCCCGGAATGGCGGGACTGTCGTATGTTGAAAGGCTGGAGCAATTAGGCTTGTATACACTGGAATTTAGAAGGATGAGGGGGGATCTTATTGAAACATATAAGATAATTAGGGGATTGGACACATTAGAGGCAGGAAACATGTTCCCAATGTTGGGGGAGTCCAGAACGAGGGGCCACAGATTAAGAATAAGGGGTAGGCCATTTAGAACGGAGATGAGGAAGAACTTTTTCAGTCAGAGAGTGGTGAAGGTGTGGAATTCTCTGCTTCAGAAGGCAGTGGAGGCCAGTTCGTTGGATGCTTTCAAGAGAGAGCTGGATAGAGCTCTTAAGGATAGCGGAGTGAGGGTGTATGGGGAGAAGGCAGGAACGGGATACTGATTGAGAGTGATCAGCCATGATCGCATTGAATGGCGGTGCTGGCTCGAAGGGCTGAATGGCCTACTCCTGCACCTATTGTCTATTGTCTATTGTCTATTGAGTCGGGGTTGCTTTAGTGTCTCTGCCTTAAAAATATCCATTGGCCTCCCCAGCCTTCTGTGGCAAAGAATCCCACAGATTCACCACCCTCTGACTAAAGAAATTGCTTCTCATCTCCTTCCTAAAGGTACGTCGTTTTATTCTGAGGCTATGGCCTCTGATTCCAGTACGGCCGCTAATGGAAACATCCTCTCCACATTTACTCTATTCAGGCCTTTCACTATTCGGAAAATTTCAGAGGTCCCCCCTCATCCTTCTATACTCCAGCGTGCACAGGCCCAGTGAAAAGCGGTTCGACAGGAGGAGAGATGGAAGCAAAATAACTACTTAAGTAGTGGTAGTGCTTAGTTTTCTCACAGTTAGTTTAGTTTTGTTTAGGTTGTTGTCACATGTGCTGAGGTACAGTGAAAAGCTTTTGTTGCATGCTAATCAGTCAGCATACAGACAATAAATACATGATAACATTCGAGCCATTTACAGTGTATAGATACATGATAAGGGAATAATGTTTAGTGCAAGGTAAAGCCAGCACAGTCTGATAGTCCGAGGGTCACCAATGAGGTATATAGTATTTCAGGACTGCTCTCTGGTTGTGGCAGGATGATTCCATTCCCTGGTAACAGCTGGGAAGAAACTGTCCCTGAATCTGGAGGTGAACGTTTTCACACTTCTATACCTTTTGCCCGATGGGAGAGGGGAGAAGAGGGTGTGGCCGGGGTGTGACTTGTCCTTGATTATGGCCTTGACAAGGCAGCGTGAGGCACAAATGGAGTCAATGGAAGGGAGGTTGGTTTGTGTGATGGTCTGGGCTGCGTCCACAATTCGCTGCGGTCTTGGATGGAGCTGTTCCCAAACCAAGCTGTGATGCATCCCGAAATGAGTGGTTAGTTTCTCTTAGACAAACGGCAGAGCATATGAAACCGAGACCACACTTGCATTATTGCCTGCAGTTCTGGTCACCTGGTGAAAGGAAGGATGTCATTAAGCTGGATAGGATGCAGAAAAGATTTCAATGTCAACGGTCAATGGTGCTTTACGGTCACCTGTGCAAACGCGCAGTGATGTTTTTATTTTTGCATGCTGTTCAGTAAGGTATTGTTGTACCTAGGCATAATCCCCGATCAGCAAAGTGTACAAAAATAGTCCACTGAGACACCATGCAAGGAGCGCTAGGTTTTGGCACCACTTTCAAAATTTAATCTGTGCTCCAGGTCTTATGAGCGGGACCCGATCCAGGCGAGTCCCAGGCTGCGGCAGAGCCTCCAGCCTTCACCTTCCACTAGGGGTGCCAACTCTCTCACTCCCAAATACAGGACAAGGTGACGTCGCCGCCCCAAACCACGTGACCTCACCCAGCCAGCGGCCACATGCTCCTGCTCCACCAATGGTGGCCGCCCGGGCCGGGAGGATGGTTGCTACGCAACCTCCGTTAGGCGGCGCCCAGGACTCCGGGCCTACACTGTCCGGAGCTAAAATGGCAGAAACCTAGAGTGTCGTGACCTAAACTGTCGGGACCTACAGCGTCGGGCCCTACAATGTCGGGGTCTACAGTGTCGGGGTCTATAGCGCCCCCCCGGGCCTAATACAGGACAAGGGCAGTCCCGTACGGGACAAACCAATTTGGCCCAAAATATGGGATGTCCCGGCTAATACGGGACAGTTGGCAACTTTACCTTCCATGGACATCTGGATCGTCTAGTGAACCGACGTCCCTCTCCTCACCCATCCACCAATGAGGTACCGATGTACAGTGACAAGCTTTTTCGTTGCATGCTATCCAGTCAGCGGAAAGTCTATACGTGATTCCAATCAAGTCATCCACAGTGTAGCCACACCATCAGTTGCCAGAGGAAGCTATTGAAACGGATACCATTTCAATTTTAAAAAGACATTTAGACAGATATATCTATAGGAAAGGTTCAGAAGGATATGGGCCAAATGCAGGCAAATGGGATTTACCCAGAATGCCAACTGGGTTGACATGGACAAGATGGGCCGAAGGGCCTGTTCCAGGCTGTACATCTCGACGACACTATGACATTTTCTGCCTCATCTGCTCTCTTGGCCCTAACACTTAGAATTCTCTTTGTAAACAGCCGAGGCACTCTGTGTGCAATGTTACAAGGGGATTTGATTTGTGGGAACAACTTTAGGAAACTATTTAGCTTATGGCAACAACAAATTGCATTTATAAAGTCAACCCAATAAAATATCTCTGGACATTTCAAAGCAGAAACATCAAACAAATCACGAGGAAGTTATGTGATCAGACAGGTAAGTCTGAGGGGACATCGAGAAGTGGGAGAGAGAGCTAGATTAGTGAAAGGATTTAAGGTGGGAATTATCAGGGCAAAAGAGTTTGATATGAAGTTTACAGGAATAAAAGATGAGTTTTAGCTGGGAGAGCAGTGAGTCACAGAACAAAGTTCTTTCAAAACACAGATGCAAATCCTCCAGGTTCGGCATTAATACTGGAGAAAGTCTCTGTGATGGAACTCCTTTGTGGTAGTTATCATAGACTTATTTCAACAGGCATTCCCTGGTTAACAGAAAAACCAAGCTGATTTTCATGTGTGAACCACAGAATCTGCTAAAGGGATACAAAGTGAAGGAGACGGATTGTAGATAAAACCATCAGAACGTACCCACCAGTGATATAAGTAAATGCCAGCATTCCTTTTCGAGCTTGGCAAAGGACATGTGAAGTGCATCAATTCATGGGGCATTATTGGCCTAAGATACGGACTCAAATTAAGCAACTCAAAGTCATACAGCACAGAAACAGGCCCTTCGGCCCAACTCGTCCATGTTGACCAGCATTGGCCCCCAGCTAAGCGAGTCCCATTTGCCCGCGTTTGGCGTATATTCCTCCAAACCTCTCCTATCCGTGTATCTATCCGTGTCCTTTCAACACTGTTGATGTACCTGAGTCAACTAATTAACCTACACATCTGGATGTCTTTGGAGCGTGGGAGGAAACCAGAGCACCCGGTGAAAACCCACGCAGGTCACTGGAAGAATGTACAAACTCCATACAGACAGCACCCACAGACAGGATCGAACCCGGGTCTCTGGCGCAGTAAGGCTGCAATCCTACTGCTGCACCACTGTGCCGCCCATATTATAGACAATAGACAATAGGTGCAGGAGGAGGCCATTCGGCCCTTCAAGCCAGCACCGCCATTCAATGTGATCATGGCTGATCATTCTCAATCAGTACCCCGTTCCTGCCTTCTCCCCATACCCCCTGACTCCGCTATCCTTAAGAGATCTATCCAGCTCTCTCTTGAATGCATTCAGAGAATTGGCCTCCACTGCCTTCTGAGGCAGAGAGTTCCACAGATTCACAACTCTCTGACTGAAAAGGTTTTTTCTCATCTCAGTTCTAAATGGCCTACCCCTTATTCTTAAACTGTGGCCCCTTGTTCTGGACTCCCCCAACATTGGGAACATGTTTCCTGCCTCTAACGTGTCCAACCCCTTAATAATCTTATACGTTTCGATATTGGGGCGGGTTGCACCGCAACTTGGTTTGGGAGCAGCTCTGCCCACGGCCACCAGGAACACGCAGAGTTGTGAATGTAGCCCAGTCCATCACACTGACCACACATCCCACTGACTCACTCTACACTCAACGCTGTCTCGGGAAAACAGCCAACGTAATCAAAGACTTGTCCCACCCCGGTAATTCCGTATTTTTCCCTGGTTCCCTCCGGCAAAAGATACAGTCTAGTGAAAGATACAGTACAGTGAAAGTGTGAACCACTAGACTCAGGAATAACCTCTACCCCTCTGTTATCAGACTTCTGAATGTATACACTGGAATTTAGAAGGATGAGAGGGGATCTTATTGAAACATATAAGATTATTAAGGGGTTGGACCCAATGTTGGGGGAGTCCAGAACCAGGGGCCACAGTTTAAGAATAAGGGCTAGGCCATTCAGAACGGAGATGAGGAAAAACCTTTTCACTCGGAGAGTTGTAAATCTGTGGAATTCTCTGCCTCAGAAGGCAGTGGATGCCAATTCTCTAAATGCATTCAAGAGAGAGCCAGATAGAGCTCTTAAGGATAGCGGAGTCAGGGGGTATGGGGAGAAGGCAGGAACGGGGTACTAATTGAGAATGATCAGCCATGATCACATTGAATGGCGGTGCTGGCTCGAAGGGCCGAATGGCCTACTCCTGCACCTATTGTCTATTGTCTATTGTCTATTGTCTATAATGTCCTTCAATAAGTTAGGGTACTGGCCGAGTCAGATGATGACAATCTAGCCGTCCACAGTGCAAGATAAAGTCGTAAAGTCCGATTAAAGATAGTTTGGAGGACTCCAATGAGTTGAATAGAAGTCTCTCTCGTAAGTGAGAGAGAGGATAGTTCAGTTGCTGGATAACAGCTGGGAAGAAACTGTCCCTGAATCTGGACAATCTGGATTATATGTTTCCCACTTCTGTACCTCTTGCCTGATGGGAGAGGGGATATTGATGGATATTATCACATTTAACCGTTTTGAATTTGGAAAGAGAAGGAGGGCCAGCGGTAGAGTTGCCGCCTTACAGCGCCAGAGACCCGGGTTCGATCCTGACTACGGGTGCTGTCCGTATGGAGTTTGTACGTTCCTCCTGTGGCCGTCCCTAGATGCTCTCACACTCCGACACTCCTCCCACACTCCAAACGCATGCATGTTTGTAGGTTAATTTGGCTTGGTAAAATTGGAATTTGTGTTAGTGTGCGGGGATCACTGGTCGGCGCGGACTCGGTGGGCCGAAGGACCTGTTTCCACACTGCATCTCTGAACTAAACTAAACATGCAGGTTTGTAGGTTAATTTCGCTTTGGTTAAATTGTAAATTTGTCCCAAGGGTGCTGAACAGTGTTAGTGTACGGGGTGATCGCTGGTGGGCACGGACTCGGTGGGCCGAAGTGTCTGTTGCCACACAGTATCTCTGAACTAAACCAAACTAAAATAATCCGGGAACGATATTTTGAGAAGGAGCAGTCAGTGGCATTAGGAACAAAACATTTTAGTTGCTGCCAGCTTTCACTCTCTGCATCAGACATATTTGGATTTTGTTTTCTCGATCCAATTAAAGATGGAATGAGAAAAGGAACAGTGGGGTCCCAGCGCTGCAGATATTATTATGTGAAAATATTATTGGATTATTCCAAGCACGCCAAAAGGAAACAGTCTTTGAAATAAGATTTCATCATTTTGAAATTTTATTTTGCTGAAATCCAATCATTTAATTGTTCATAGAGTCATAGAGTCTTGCAGCGTGGAGACAGGCCCTTCAGCCCAACTTGCCGATACTAGTCCCGACTGCCTGCGTTTGGCCCATATCCCTCTAAACCTGTCCTTGAACTTTGCGATAGTAGCCGTCTCAACTCAATGGCTGACCCCTTATCCCCCAGATTATCCCACTGGTTAAAGACACTTGATAAAGGCCTGATGATGTTACCAGTGCAAGTTAGATATTCATTCACAAAATGCCGGAGTAACTCAGCAGGTCAGGCAGCATCTCAGGAGAGAAGGAATGGGTGACGTTTCGGGTCGAGACCCTTCTTCAGACTGATGTCAGGGGGACGGGTCAAAGGAAGGATATAGGTGGAGACAAGAAGATAGAGGGAGATCTGCGAAGGGGGAGGGGAAGAGAGGGACAGAGGAACTATCTAAAGTGGGAGAAGTCGATGTTCATACCGCTGGGCTGCAAGCTGCCCAGGCGAAATATGAGGTGCTGTTCCTCCAAATTTCCGGTCGGCCTCACTATGGTACTGGAGAAGTTAGTCTTTCCTTTGTCATTCATAGCCAGTGTGAAATATCCGTGAAGCAGCCACAGGTTGACGTGAGGTGCATCCGGTCTGCGTTGCACGGTTTTGACTTTCTGAAGCTGCCGCGGACTTGACAAGATCGCAATTCCCTCGCTGCGAGGGTCCATGGAAGGTCAAGCTACCTGTTAACAACACCGCACCAGCACCATCTGTTCTGCAGCCGCTCGCACCTTGCAGCAGCAGCAACGTCCGTGCTGCAGATGTCCACCTTGTGTCGTCCCGTCGCCCTCTGGCCCCGGCCCTGACCCCCGCTCCTGTCCACTGCCAATCACGCGGCTGCACTGCGGGGAGCTCGGGTCGGAGGTCAAGGTTGAGAGTGCACTCCTAAACTCCATCGCACGCTGACAATGGACGTTTCTTGAAAGCCCGGGGTCAGTCCCCCCTCACAGTTTGACGGCAGGCCAGAAGACATGTTTGGCGTTGAGATCGGTCAGTTTTAAAGCGATCTGCCAAAGGCCTTCTCAGCAACAGTCCCCTCCAGCCCAGCTCGCACGTAATGTCAACATCAAAGCCAACAAAGACGTGGCCTGACCCGTCTCTCTCCATCATTTCCAGTCACCCCTACATGCTGATCACTGAACACGGCAGCTTTCAGGGCAAAAGATAGCCACTATGTGGAGGATGTGGAGAGGATGTTTCCACTGGTGGGAGAGGATACGACCAGAGGGCACAGCCTCAGAATAAAAGGACGTACCTTTAGAAAGGAGATGAGGAGGATTTTTTTTAGATTTTTTTTTTTAGATTTAGATTTAGAGATACAGCGCGGAAACAGGCCCTTCGGCCCACCGAGTCCGCGCCGCCCAGCGATCCCCGCACATTAACACTATCCTACAAACACTAGGGACAATTTTTTACATTTTACTCAGTCAATTAACCTACATATCTGTACGTCTTTGGAGTGTGGGAGGAAACCGAAGATCTCTGAGAAAACCCACGCAGGTCACGGGGAGAACGTACAAACTCCATACAGACGGCGCCCGTAGTCAGGATCGAACCTGAGTCTCAGGCGCTGCATTCGCTGTAAGGCAGCAACTAACCCTAACCCTAAATTTCTTTAGAGGGTGGTGAATCTGTGGAGCAGATTTAGAATGTGTCTTCAGTGAAGTAAATAATCTGCAACAGAGAAATGCTGATCATAATGGTGATGAGGAAATTACTGGACTATTGTTAAAAAAAAGTCATCTGGCACAACAAAAAACACAAGGTGCTGGAGTAACTGAGCAGGTCACGCATCATCCCTGGAAAGGGAACGTTTCGGTTCGGGACACTGCTTCTGACTCATTGTGGGAGAGGAGGGGGGAAGAAAGCTGGAAGAGAGGAGAGGACAGGACAAAGCGTGGCAGGTGATAGGTGAACACAGGTCAGGGGGGTGGGGTTAGAGGTGATAGGTGAACACAGGTCAGGGGGTGGGGTTAGAGGTGCATATAATAATAATAATAATAATAATAATCCATTTATTTTATATAGCGCCTTATCACATGCTCAAAGCGCTTTACAAAAACAATTAACATAGAAACAAACAGACAAACTATCCTGACGGAAAAGCGGCGAATACTCAACGCCAGCGTCCTCTCACGTCAGGGTCTGGCAGTAGACATTAAAAAGCACAAGACACACAGATATAATTTTTTACACAAAACAGCCATCACAGTGATTGCTCTAGGCATACCCTCACTGTGATGGAAGGCAAAGTCTTATCTCCTCCTCGTTCTTCTCCCGTGGTGCCACGAGGTGATCGAGGCTCCCAACTTTTTGAAGCCCCCACCGGGCGATGGAAAGTCCCAGGGCCGAGCCGAGCAGGCCGATGAAAGTCCTGAGCCCCCACCGGGCGATGGAAAGTGCTGCGGCTGAGCCACGCAGGGCGATGAAGGGCCTGCGAGCGGGTTGATCGTACCTCGTGCTTCGGGGCGGTCGAAGCTGCTACGGCTGGAGCTCCCGAAAGCCGGTCGCCAGCCAGGGGCCTGCGAACTCCCGATGTTGCGGTCTGCAGGGCCCACGGCCGAAGCCTCCGAGATGGTAAGTCCAGGCCCTGCGACCGGAGTCTTTGAGGTCGATCCCAGCTGGAGGCCGCCGACTCCACGATGTTAGGCCGTAGCGCAAACGGAGATACGACACGGTAAAGGTCGCATCTCCGTTGAGGAGGAGATTTGAAAAAAGGTTTCCCCCAACCCCTCCACCACCCCCCCACATACACAGAGTTAAAAATAAAACAAAACGTACATTTACCGACGACAATGACAAAAAACAACAAAAAAAACCAGAGAGACTGCCGGTGAGCATATGGCTGGACTAAGGTCAGAGGTGAAGAGACAGGAAGCGTGAGACAAAACGGATTGAAGGGCTGTGAATTGTGAAGCCAGAGGAAGGGAAATCGAAGAGGAAGGGAAGTCCAGGTGGGGCACAGGGAAGTGGGGTGGAATGGAGGGGAAGAAGGGGGGGGGGGTGTGAGTGGGGGCGATAGCAGGAGAGGGTGTTAGGGGGGTTGGCAGAGGTTAACTAAAGTTGGAGTATTCAATATTCATACCGTTGGGTTGTATGGACCGCAACTGGTAGACGATGGGCAGAGGGAAATCTGATATCCTTGGTTAGCCGAGCCTCAATGTGCTCTTAATTGGCCTTGACCTGGTCGCCTGTCGTTGTATCAACCGCTGAACCTGAAGATTAATGACCCACCACCTTCTAGAGCTTGAGAGTTATAGTCAAACAGCGTGGAAACAGGCCCTTCAGCCCAACTTGCCCACCCGACCAACATCCCATCTACACTAGACCCACCTGCCTGCGTTTGGCTCATATCCCTCTAAACCTGTCCTATCCATGTACCTGTCTAAATGTTTCTTAATTATGTTATATGCAAGAAAACAAAACATCAATCAAGTGCCAGGTCAAGTTGAGAAACTTAAACCAAAATTAATTTAGTTTAGTTTAGAGATACAGCGCAGAAACAGTCCCTTCGGCCCACTTGTTCCACTCTGACTAGTGATCCCTGTACACCAGCGTTATCCTGCACACTGAGAACAATGTACCATTTTTTCCGAAGCCAATTAGCCTACAAACCTGTGAAGGAAGGACCTGCAGATGCTGGTTTAAATCAAAGATAGACACAAAAAGCTGGAGTAACTCAACGGTCAGGCAGCATCTCCAGAGGAAAGGAATAGGCAAAGTTTCTGGTCGAGGCCCTTCTTAACACTGAGAGTCAGGGGAAAGGGAAATGAGAGATATAGACGGTGATGTAGAGAGATACAGAACAAATTAAAGATATGCAAACAAGTAACAATGATAAAAGAAACAGGCCACTGGTAGCTGTGGGCTAGGTGAAAACGAGTTACAGACAATGAGACTCAACAAGATGACTTTGAAGCGAGTACAATTTGGGTGGGGAGGGATGGAGGGAGAGGGGATGCAAGGGTTACTTGAAGTTAGAGAAATCAATAGTCATACCACTGGGTTGTAAGCTGCCCAAGCGAAATATGAGTGCTGTTCCTCCAATTTGCGTGTGGCCTCACTCTGACAATAGAGGAGGCCCAGGACAGAATAGTCAATGTGGGAATGAGAAGGGGAATTAAAGTGTTTGGCAACTGGGAGATCAGGTAGGTCCAGGATACAAACCTACAAACCTGCATGTCTTTGGAGTGTGGGAGGAAACCGGAGAAAACCCACACAGGTCATGGGAAGAACGTATAAACTCCTTAGTTTGGTTAGGATTGAACCCGGGTCTCTGGCGCCAGAAGGCAACAATTCTACCACCGCGCCACTGTGCCGCCCTCGAAATCTCAAGATGTGAGTGGGACTGAAGTGTTCAATCACTTGCCGGGGGAAGGAAATGAAAGAAAACGCTGCAGATACAATTAAATGAAGCAGAGTGCGTATTATTCAGTTACATAAATCCTTTCAGCTCCATAAAAGCCTTGAGAAAATACGGACATAAGTTCTGAAACAGTTTGATGTTGCTTTTGCTTGCCAGCCTTTGGTGGATGTTAGATTATGGCTGGATTAGTGTCAGGGCTGAGATAATACAGGGCTGCAATACAGGGATTTACAAACCAAAACCACAGACTTAGGGAGGTAACCAAGAAGAACTTTTTTTTGGCGCAGAGTCGGCATTGAATTGGCTTCGGCCCAATGTAGAATTAACAGTCTGGGCATAAGTTCATAAGTGTTAGGAGCAGAATTATGCCATTCGGCCCATCAAGTCTACTCCGCCATTCAATCATGGCTGATCTATCTTTCCCTCTCAACCCCATTCTCCTGCCTTCTCCCCATAACCCCTGACACCCTTACTAATCAAGAATCTATCTATCTCTGCCTTAAAAATATCCATTGACTTGTCCTCCACAGCCTTCTGTGGCAGTGAATTCCACACGTTCACCACCCTCTGACTAAATAAATTCCTCCTCATCTCCTTCCTAAAGGAACGTCCTTCTCTGGCAGCCCATTCCATATATCCACCATCCTCTGCGTGAAAAAAGTTGCCCTCCAGGTTCCTATTAAATCTTTCTCCTCTCACCTTAAACCTGTATGTTCGCTGGTTCTCGATTTTACCTACTCTGGTAAAAGACTATGTGCATTCACCCTGTCTAGACCCCTTCTCTCCCTAGATCCTGTGTGATCTAACCTTCTAGAGCAACCTACCATGTGGAACCTTATCAAATGCCTTGCTGAAGTCCTCATAGACAATGTCCGTCTTTTCCTTTCTCAAACATTTTGGTTACTTCTTCAAAAAACAATCAGATTTGTAAAACATCTATATTCAAAACCATGCTGATTATCGCTAATCAGCCCCTGTCCAAATACATATACATATATCTTATCCCTCAGAATACTTTAGACTTTAGAGATACAGCACAGAAACATGCCCTTCAGCCCACCGAGTTCGCGCCAACCAGCAATCCCCGTACACGAGCACTATCCTCCACACACGGGGCAATTTACAATCTTTCCTCAAGCCAATTAACCTACAAATCTGCACGTCTTTGGAGTGTGGGAGGAAACCGGAGCGGCTGGAAAAAACCCACGCTGTCACAGGGAGAAGGTACAAACTCTGTACAGACAGCACCCGTAGTCAGGATCAAACCCGGGTCTCTGGCTCTGTAAGGCAGCAACTCTACCGCTGTGCCACTGTGCCACCTAATAACTTGCCTACCACAGATGTTAGGCTGACTGGTCTCCTAGGCTCACTCGTCTGACATGATAACTTAACCTCAACTTTTGCGGCTCTTGTGGAGAAGAGAGACCAAACCCATCAAGAAGGTCATGGGAGGGATACACCACCAGCCGTATGTTCACTTCCAACATATGCGGCACGGTAGCGCAGTGGTAGAGTTGTTGCCTCACACCTCTTACAGCGCCAGAGCATCCCAGGTTCGATCCTGACTACGGGTGCTGTCTGTATGGAGTTTGTACCTTCTCCCCGTGACTGCGTGGGTTTTCTCCGTGAACTTCGGTTTCCTCCCACACTCCAAAGACGTACCGGTTTGTACGTTAATTGGCTTGGTATAAATATAAATTGTCCCTAGTGTGTGAAAGATAGTGTTAGTGTGCGGGGATCGCTGGTCGGCGCGGACTCAGTGGGCTGAAGGGCCTGTTTCCATGCTGTATCTCTAAACTAAACTAAACTAAACAATCCCTGATTAAGTGCCCCATGCATAGAAACAGCACACTCTGTCCATATGCAAAAGTCACTAGTTTTTGCAGAGTACAAGCTGCAATTGGCCGTAATAGCCTGCTTTGGGTATGTTTTTGAACGAGTATTGTGATTATTAATTGATTTACTTTTTGCTCATGATAGATAAACCGTGAGTGCATTTACAGACCTGTTTCGCTGCTGCAAGTACGAATTTCATTGTTCCATTGTTGTTTCATAAGACAATTAAACATTCTCTCTCCCTCTTTCCTCCCCCTCTCCCCTCCCTCTCTATTTCCCTCTCCCTCTCCCTCTCCCTCTCCCTCTCCCTCTCCCTCTCCCTCTCCCTCTCCCTCTCCCTCTCCCTCTCCCTCTCCCTCTCCCTCTCCCTCTCCCTCTCCCTCTCCCTCTCCCTCTCCCTCTCCCTCTCCCTCTCCCTCTCCCTCTCCCTCTCCCTCTCCCTCTCCCTCTCCCTCTCCCTCTCCCTCTCCCTCTCCCTCTCCCTCTCCCTCTCCCTCTCCCTCTCCCTCTCCCTCTCCCTCTCCCTCTCCCTCTCCCTCTCCCTCTCCTCTCCTCTCCCCCTCTCCCTCTCTCCCTCCCTTTTCCCTCCCCCTCTCCCCTTCTCTCTCCATCTCCCTCTCTCCCTCGCCCACTCTCCCTCCCTCCCTCCCTCTCCCTCTCCCTCTCCCCCTCTCCATCCCTCTGTCTTTCCCTTTCCTCCCCCTCTCCCCCTCCCGGTCCATCTCCCTCCCTCTCTCCCTCTCCCATTCTCCCTCCCTCTCTCTCTCTCTCTCTCTCTCTCTCTCTCACTCTCTCTTTTCTTGCCTGTATCCGCCCATTTCTTTAACAGGCGATATCTCCCCTCCTGATGCCTTGTGTCTGGTTTTACAATCGCTGGATTATAAAAACAAATGAGTCCTCTCCCCTCCCACGATGCTGTTAATATCACACGCACCGGCTTTGAAATGAGAAAAGGGTGCCTGAGAAAGTGTCTGGACATCAATAATATCATCTCAGTAAGTTGCTAGGATTCACAATTCACTCATCCAACACATCGGCAAGAGTCCCGAGCATTCACAGAAATGGGAAAAGGTGATGGTTATGAATCAAAAAAGAACAATTTAAAATCTTCTTGGAATATAGGGGGAGGATTCCTAATATAGACATTAAAATGAGAGTCGGAAAAGAGTGTAGGAAAAAAAACTGCGGCTGACCCATTGAGTTATTCCAGCATTTTGTGTCTACCTTTAAAATGAGAGTCAATTTGTTTAGGAAGGAACTGCAGATGCTGCTTTAAACTGAAGCTAGGCACAAACTGCTGGAGTAACACAGGCAGCATTTCTGGAGAGAAGGAATGGGTGACGTTTCAGGTTGAGACCCTTCTCCAGACTGATGTCAGGGGAGAGGGAGATACGTAGATAAGGAAGGGTAAGGTGTGAAAACAGGACAAAGGGAATGGGGATCAAGGAAAATGTAGAATAGATCATTGTTAGCTGGGAGAAGAGAACAGCAAAGCCAACAGAGATACAATGTAATTGGAGACAGTAAGACTGGTCGTAGAACTGGGAAGGGGGAGGGATGGAGATAGAGCCTGTAGTTAGAGAGGTCAAAGTTCATACCGCTGGGGTGTAAGTTGCCCAAGCAAAATAAGAGGTGCTGTTCCTCTAATTTGTGCTCGGCCTCACTCTGACAATGGAGGAGGTCCAGGACAGAAAAGTCGGTGTGAGAATGGGAGAGGGAGTTAAAGTGTTTGGCAATTGGGAGATCAGGTTGGTTTAGACGGACTGCGTGGATTAGTTTAGTTTAGAGATACAGTGCGGACACAGGCCCTTCGGCCCACCGAGGCCCTCGCACATTAACACAAGCCTACACACACTAGGGACAATTTACACTTATACAAAGTATACAAACCCAAGCCAATTATCCTGCAAACCTGCACGTCTTTGGAGTGTGGGAGGAAACTGAAGATCTCGGAGAAAACCCACGCAGTCACAGGGAGAATGTACAGACAGCGCCCTTAGTCGGGATCGAACCCAGGTCTCCGGCGTTGCAAGCACTGTAAGGCAGCAACTCTACTGCTGCGCCACCGCCCCGCCCTTTGAATTTACTGTCACAACGTGTAAGGAGAATTTAGACGGTGTTGTGACATGCAAATTAAGCACATGATGTAATGCAGGCATGCGATCTAAAGAGTGGGAATAGATGCAGAATGAGAAGCCTGCAGAAGCCATTTATAGTTGTGGTGTAGGAGTGGTAATGAGGGCTAATAATCAGGGATTGGAGAAGGGTGGATTGTGCTAATGGTGTGACAGGAAACCACAGACAAAGCCTAACAGGGATTTTCATTGATTTTGCACACACACATCATTGTAACAGAAATCTGGATCTACTGTTGACGAATTTAGACTTGTGGACAAGCATCGCATTCTGATTGTGACCGAACTAAGTCTCCCTGCACATTTCTTATATTCTCAGATGACGAAGTTACTCAGAAACTCGATTAACAGTAATGAGATTTTGCAGAGACTTGACAGGTCAGTTTTGGCTGGCTGGCCGCACCAGTTTAATAAATCGCCCGTTACTTCTACTACCAACTCCCTGTGGCCTCTCCATTTAAGCTCCCACAATTGGTGTATGTCGGCAGTTTGTAGGAGCAAAAATGGAAAGGCCACACGCAATGGGCGTTGGAAGTAACGGGCGATTTATTCAACTGCTCCGAGCACGCCAGGAAGTTGACCTGCCCAGTGTGAGATGGACACAAAATGCTGGAGTAACTCAGCGGGGCAGGCAGCATCTATGGAGAGAAGCAATGGGTGACATTTCAGGTGGAGACCCTTCTTCAGACTGATGTCAGGGGAGTGGGCGGTACAGAGATAAAATGTCAAGTGTGACTTTGGTACATTTTTAAAAATATTCTCACATGACGAGGTTACTCAGAAACTCGATTAACAGTGTTGAGATTTTTGCAGAGACTTGATTAACAACACAACAAAGTCTTAATTACAGAATGGAGCTCAGAAAGACTTGGTTAGGTCACTAGCAGAATGCAATGCTTGTCTACAAGTCTAAATTCGTCAACAGTAGATCCAAATTTCTGTTAAAATGATGTGTGCACGCAAAATCTATGAAATTCATGTTCGGCTTCGCTTGTGGTTTCCTGTCACAACATCAGCACCATCCACGTCTCCATTCACTGATTAACACCCCTACAACTAGTTGTAACTATTACAAGAGAACAAGGACACAAAACGCTGCCTCCGTTCTTTATTTTAAACATTGACTTCAAGGACAGCCACACTGTTGGCTGTAGAAAAGGTCATAACAAAGGGATGGATGTATATGGATATGAACAGTGGAAGTGGCAGGATGACCAGGCTGGGGGAAGGGCAGAAGCAGAGGGAATGCAAGGGTTACCAGAGATTCGAGAAATCACAATTCATACCGCTGGTAATGTAAGCTGCCCAAGAAAAATATGAGGTGCTGTTCCTCCAATTTGCGTGACCTCGCTCTGACAGTGGAGGAGGCCCAGGACCAAAGATAATAGAGCAGAGCAGACCCTAAAAACCGTACTATGTCACGGCGCCATTTTAGTAGGCAGAAACTTGCAGAAACATATAAAAGAAAAATAACAAAAATCTGTGAACTGATAGATGAGATATATTCTGCATTTTTATGGTATCATCACACATACTGTTCCCCCAAAACACTGATTACACTGCGAGAGGCATAGCGAATGGCGGGTTTTGCTTACTAAAATGGCGGATGTTACGCTCCTTTGCGTACTACACTTAAGTATAGGCGATTTCAACGGAGTGGTCCATCTTGTTCCTCTAGTATCTTTGCCCAGGACAGACTGGTCAGTGGGAATGGGAGGGGCAGTTGAAATGTTTGGCAACCTGGAGACCGCGAAGGCCAAGATGGACTGAGCGAAGGTGTTCAGCGAAAGGATCGCCGAGCCTGCGCTTGGTCTTGCCCGTGTATAGGAGTCCACACCGAGAACAGCGGGTACAGTCGATGAGGTTGGAGGAGGTGCAAGTGAACCTCCGCCTCACCTGAAAGGACTGTCGGGGTCCTTGGATGGAGTTGAGGGAGGAGGTATAGGGACAGGTGTTGCATCTCCTGCGGATTGATTTTGAAGGGATGAGTCAGCTAGCGGGTTTAGTTTAGAGATACAGCGCGGAAACAGGCCCTTCGGCCCACCGAGTCCACGATCCCCGCGCATTAACATTGTCCTACACACGAGGGACAATTTACACATACACCAAGGCAATTAACCTCCATACCCGTACGTCTTTAGAGTGTGGGAGGAAACCGAAGATCTCTGAGGAAACCCACGCAGGTCACGGGGAGAACGTACAAACTTTGTACAGACAGCACCCGTAGTCGGGATCGAACCCTGGTCTCCGGCGTTGCAAGCGCTGTCAGACAGCAACTCTACCGCTGCTCCCCTGCGGAGGGAACGGTCACTGCGGAAAGCGGAAAGGGCTGGAGATGGGAAGATCGTTGACATATTTGAAAGCCGGGCCGAAGGTGAGCAGTGGGCCAGGCAACGAGTCGAGACAGCCTGGAGAAGACTTGCAGACATCACTGATGGCAGCACCGAGACATAAATGCAATTGATCATCTTTAGTTCACTGGGAAACTCACTGGAAATGGATATTTTTATGTTCCCTTTAGTGGTAATAGGGAATGCTTAGTGATTATGTTACCACTCCAAGCAGACTGTGTAATATATAAAACATCAACATGTGAGAGAACTTAATGTAGTTTTACATTCAAATCCGTGAGCAAAGTCTGTGCAGTTGATCTGGCCACAGGGATTATTCTCAATGCAGAGTGATAAAGCGGGAAGAGATTCGCACGCTGGCCAACAATAACAGCTCTATCTCCTCACATCTGACGGCTCTCTCGCTGCACAGAGGCACATCGTGCAATGTTCTGTTATCCCAGCAAAATTATTTTTCTCCTGCCATCTCAATCAATCCCGCACACTGGGGCTGTCAGTGATCCGACTGATACGGCTGCTGCCTCTCAGCTCCAGTAACTCAGGTTCAGTTCCGCCCGTGTGGAGTTTGCACCTTCATAAGTTCATAAATTCTAGGAGCAGAATTAGGCCATTCGGCACATCGAGTCTACTCCGCCATCCAATCATGGCTGATCTATCTTTCCCTCTCAGTCCCAGCCTTCTGCCTGCTCCCCATAACCCCTGACACTTTCTCCGACCTAGGATCGTGTGTGTTGCCTCCACGGTCTTTGGTTTAGGTTTAGCTTTAGGCTTATTATTGGCATTTGTACCACGGTGCAGTGAAAATCTTTGTTTTAGCTGCTATCCAGACAGATCAGATAATATCTATATACTAAAACTCGTGTTTGTTTGTTTGTTTGTTCCTGAACTACAGCCAAAACGGTACACGATAGCGCGACAATTGTAGGCCTACCTTACTCACCGTCGTCCCTTTGGTGCTAATGGAAGAAGTTTCATTGAAATCGGTGTTATATTTTTAAAGTTATTCACATTTTAAAGTTTAAATCTATCTCCTAGGGAGGGAGGGAGAAGGGAGGGGGGGGGGCGTTGCAGGGAGAGGAGGGGGAGGGAAGGAGGGGGAGGAGGGAGGATGAGGGGTTGAGTGGGATGGAGTGGGGGGGAGGGGAAGGGGAAGAGGAAGGAGGGAGGGGGAGGGAGAGGGGGAGGGGGAGGGGAGAGGGAAGAGGTACTGGAGGGAGGGAGGGAGAGGGAGGGAGGGAGGAAGGGGGGGGCAGGGGAGGGGGGAGAGGGGAGGGGGGAGAGGGGAGGGGGGAGGAGAGGAATGCAGGAGAGCCAATGCAGGAGAGCCAATGCCAATCGCCTATACTGAAGTGTAGTACGCAAAGGAGTGTAACATCCGCCATTTTAGTAAGCAAAACCCGCCGTTCGCTCTGCCTCTCGCAGTGTAATCAGTGTTTTGGGGGAACAGTATGAGTAATGATACCATAAAAATGCAGAATATATCTCATCTATCAATTCACAGATTTTTATTATTTTTCTTTTTATACTTTTCGCCACGTTTCTGCCGACTAAAATGGTATCATGACATACTACGGTCTTTAGGGTCGAGTGGTCTACCTTGCTCTGCTCTATTATCTTTGCTGATAACAAAGGGGAAGAACCAATTTCAACCACTGGCTTCCTGCTGTATGCCACTGATTTGTAGATTGACAGGTTAATTGGCCTCTGTGTGTAGGTGTGTTGAATATAAAGCCAGTTGATGTGGATGTGGGAGGAATAAAACAGAATTAGTGTGAAATGGCTGCTTGATGCTCAGCGAGGTCATGATGGGCCAAAGAGCCACCATTTTGTGCTGTATAGTTCTATGACCTATTGTCTATTGTCTATTGTCTATTGTCTATGATTATATTAAGACTTAATAGCACGGCACAGTGGCTCAGCAGTGGAGATGCTGCCTTACACCACCCGAGACCCAGTTTCGATCCTGGCTATGGGAGCTGTTTGGATGGAGTAAGTACCCTCTCCACGTGACTGTGTGGGTTTTCTCCGGGTTCCCTGGATTCCTCCCACACTCCATAGGCGTACAGGTTTGTAGGTTAAATAACTTTGATAAAATTGTAAAATTGTCCCCAGTGTGTGGGATAGTACTAGTGTACGAGGCGGGGGTCACGAGTCGGCACGGACCCGATGGGCCAAAGGGCCTGTTTCCGCACTGCATGTCTAAAGTAAAGTAAAGTAAACTAAACTAAACTATTCTTTTTCTCCAGAGATGCTGCCTGACCCACTGAGTTACTCCAGTATTTTGTGTCCATCTTCGGTATAAACCAGCTTCTGCAGTTCCTTCCTACACTCAATACTACCCAAGAGTACACACGCACGCAATCCTGACTTGTACCTTTTGGGTTAGTTTAGTTTAGTTTAGAAATACCACAAGGAAACAGGCCCTTCGGCCCACCATGTCCGTGACGACCAGCGATCCCCGCACGGTAGCGCAGCGGTAGAGTTGCTGCTTTACAGCGAATGCAGCGCCGGAGACTCAGGTTCGATCCTGACTACGGGTGCTGCACTGTAAGGAGTTTGTACGTTCTCCCCGTGACCTGCGTGGGTTTTCTCCGAGATCTTCGGTTTCCTCCCACACTCCAAAGACGTACAGGTATGTAGGTTAATTGGCTGGGTAAATGTAAAAATTGTCCCTAGTGGGTGTAGGATAGTGTTAATGTGCGGGGATCGCTGGGCGGCACGGACTTGGAGGGCCGGAAAGACCTGTTTCCGGCTGTATATATATGATGATGATGATGATGATTAACACAGTGGACAATTTCCACTTACACCAAGCCAATTAACCTACATACCTGTACGTCTTTGGAGTGTGGGAGGAAACCAAAGATCTCGGAGTAAACCCACGCAGGTCACGGGGAGAACGTACAAACTCCGTACAGACGGCACCCATAGTCGGGATCGAACCCGGATCTCTGGCGCTGCAAACGCTGTAAGGCAGCAACTCTACCGCTGCGCCACCATGCCGCATTGTATGTGGAGTAAAGATAGGCTGCTCACAGCAGCGGTGCAGGGAGACTGGTCAGAATCGGTAACTGGCGACTGGATCAGTCAGGAATGTAAGAACACCACTGTGTACATCGGGATTACAGGCATTCAGTGAAGACTGCAAACCACACCAGATTAGCCCGTGCACCAGTGACTATTTATGCAGGATGACTGCTGAGCACAATATTAAAACACGACTGTTTTCTTTATTGCCAACACCTCAGACACTGAGCAAGCTCAGAACTATAAACAGTCCTCGCAGGTCACCGCGGTACAAGAAAGATGAGATTCCCACAGGAATCAGATTCCTCTCGCTCTCGTTTCCCTTTCCCCCACTGAAGGATGGCAGATTTCAGATTTAAGTGAACCGGCTAGCTTATTCTGACCCTCCAGCAGTTTTGCAGTCACCATTACCGATGCTGACATTTTTATTCTAGATTTATTCCAGGCGGTAGTGTTGCTGCCTGACAGCGCCAGGGACCCAGGTTCGATCCTGACTACGGGTGCTGTCAGTACAGAGTTTGTACATTCTCCCCTTGACTGTAGGAAAAATAACTGCAGATGCTGGTTTAAATCGAAGGTAGACACAAAATGCTCGAGTAACACAGCGAGTCTGGCAGCATCTCTAGAGAGAAGGAATGGGTGACGTTTCAGGTCGAGACCCTTCTTCAGTCTGAAGAAGGATCGCAACCCGAAACGTCACCCATTCCTTCTCCCCACAGATGCTGCCTGTCCCACTAAGTTACTCCAGCTTTTTGAGTCTATCTTCGGTTTAAACCAGCATCTGCACTGCCTTCCTGCACATCAGGTAAATAAGATAGGACTGAAACATGTAGCTGGGAGAAAAGACTGGGCAGATTGGGGTGGGTATTTTGATGAGGGGACATTTAATTGCGGTGTATGTGTGAAAGTAAAATAATTATTGTTCGAGTAATTCAGTTGGATATCTTTCTTGAAGCAGAGGTGTCAAAACTAAAGGGGCATAGTTTTAAGCCATTGTTTAGTTTAGAGATACTGTGGGGAAACAGGCCCTTCGTCCCATCGGATCCGTGCTGACCCGCGATCACCCCATACACTAGCACTGTCCTGCAAGCTAGGGGCAGTTTATGATTTTTACCGAAGCCAATTAACCTACAAACCTGTACGTCTTTGGAGTGTGGGAGGAAACCAGAGCATCCGGAGGAAACCCACACGGTCACAGAAAGGTAGACACAAAATGCTGGAGTAACTCAGCGGGTGAGGCAGCATCTCTGGAGAGAAGGAATGGGTGACGTTTTGGATCAAGACCCTTCTTCAGTCTGACCTGAAACGTCACCCATTCCTTCTCTCTAGAGATGCTGCCAGACTCGCTGAGTTACTCCAGCTTTTTGTGTCTATCTTCGATTTAAACCAGCATTTGCAGTTATTTTTCCTACAGTCACGGGGAGAATGTACAAACTCCGTACTCACAGCACCCATAGTCAGGATCGAACCCGGGTCCCTAGTGCTGTGAGGCAGCAACACTACCGCTGCGCCTGGAATAAATCTAGAATAAAAATGTCAGCATCGGTAATGGTGACTGCAAAACTGCTGGAGGGTCAGAATAAGCTAGATGGTTCACTTAAATCTGAAATCTGCCATCCTAATCTGAGGAGGCTGACACGTGACCCTGGACCTGCGGATGGAGTCGGCTGCTAAGTGCCGCTCAGTTCAGGGGCAATTAGGGACGGCCAATAAACTCTGGCCCTGCCCGTGACACCGCCCAGCCCATGTGGGGTGAATAAATCACAATATGATACGGCCAGCGAGAAACCGAGTGGGTTAAAGAAAAGGCAGTGCCTAAAATGGTGAGTGGCGTGCAGGAGATTTGCTGACAGCAACTTGTGAGAATTAGGAACAAAATAAGATTCTTTCTGAAGTGCCACTCGTTACATTTTTTTATAGGCCCACCACGACAATATACTGCGGCTGGTAATGGGTCTCCTGCGATGGTCGGAACATTCTAGAAGGCGCTTTCGGAACATTTTATTCTTCGCAGAGAAGCCTAACGAGGTCGACAGGGGGGAAATAAATAAGGGGACGGGCGTTTGGACGGGGCCGAATGACCCCCCCAAGCTCACTCCAACATGCAAGACGCCAGCCCAGCACAAAAACCACTCGGCTAAAGCCATAACTCTGAATTCATTAATATCGCAGGTTTATTAAATTCCTCCGTTATTCAGAGCATCTGAACAATATTGAGCGAGCCTTGCATGCTCAGCACTACTCCCAGCCAATTACAATATTCTGCTTATGAATATCACAAAAGAATATCACGCCATGAATACCTCGCTGCTCCGATGTGACCTCAATTGTTTCGTCTGCTTTCCTTGTTCCCAGGCTGAAGTCAAGCGGGCGAACAAAAGGTGGAGACGCTTCCCCCTCACTCAGGGGACTAATAGCGGCGGTGCACCAGGTAGAGCCGCTGCCTCACGGCGCCAGAGACGCTGTCAGTGCGGAGTTTGCTCGCTCTCCCCAGGGGCCGCGTGTGTTTCCTCCGGGTGCTCCGGTTTCCTCCCGCCATCCCCAAAGACGAGTGAGTTTTCATGGTCGATAGATACAAAGTGTTGGAGCAACTCACAGTGGCACAGCGGTAGAGTTGCTGCCTCACAGCGCCAGAGACCCGTGTTCGATCCTGACTACGGGTGCTGTCTGTACGGAGTTTGTACGTTCTCCCCGTGACCATGTGGGGTTTTTCCGGGTGCTCCAGGTTCCTGCCACACTCCAAAGACGTTTAGGTATGTGGGTTTGGTAATATAGTCCCCAGTGTGTAGGATAGTGTTAGTGTGTGGGGTTTGCTGGTCGCTGTGGATTCGGTGGCCCAAAGGGCTTGTTTCCACTCTATATCTCTAAACTAAACACAACTCAATGGGTCAGGCAGCATCTCTGGAGAAAAGGAATAGGTGACGTTTTGGATCGGAACCCTTCTTCAGACAGGCTTAACTTGCCAAGCTTTGTCCTGCCCCGTCTCTCTTTTACAGCTTTTTCCCCACCACCCCAACCCCCCCAACTACACTCAGTCTGAAGAAGGGTCTTGGCCCGAAACGTCACCCATCCTTTCCCACAAACTGGGTTTGTAGATTAATTGGCTTCTGTAAATTGCCCCTGGTGTGTAAGGAATAGATGTGAAAGTGGGAATAACACAGTGAATGGGTGATCAATGGTCAGTGTGGACTCAGTGGGTTGAATGGCCTGTTTCTACACTGTATCTCTGAACTAAACTAAATTATATCGGGGGAGGAAGGAAGCACAGGGACAACTAAAACAATCTCATTAACCTATGCCCAAGTCTTTTAGTTTTAGATGAAATGCTCCCCATTTCCTACTACTTTGCCACATTAGTTAATCAAAGATTCTAAATTTCCCATTGGTTCCATAGTTCAAAGTGACTTAATTGCCACTTGCAGCATTTTGTGTTTATCTTCGGTATCTGGGTCTTATTGAAACATATAAGATTATTAAGGGATTGGACACGCTAGAGGCAGGAAACATGTTCCCGATGTTGGGGGAGTCCAGAACCAGGGGCCACAGTTTAAGAATAAGGGGTAGGCCATTTATTTCATATTTTCATATTTATTATTTCATATTTCAGATACAGCGCGGAAACTGAATGAGGAAGAACTGAGATGAGGAAAAACTTTTTCACTCAGAGAGTTGTGAAGCTGTGAAACTCTCTGCCTCAGAAGGCAGTAGAGGCCAATTCTCTGGATGCTTTCAAAAGAGAGCTAGATAGAGCTCTTAATGATAGCGGAGTCAGGGGGTATGGGGAGAAGGCAGGAACGGGGTACTGATTGTGAATGATCAGCCAGGTATGTAGGTTAATTGGCTGGGTAAATGTAAAAATTGTCTCTAGTGGGTGTAGGATAGTGTTAATGTGCGGGGATCGCTGGGCGGCACAGACTTGGAGGGCCGAAAAGACCTGTTTCCGGCTGTATATATATGATATGATATGATATGATCACATTGAATGGTGGCGTTGGCTCGAAGGGCCGAATGGCCTAATCCTGCACCTATTGTCAATTGTCTATTGTCTATTGTCCATTGTCTATTATCTAAACCAGTATCTGCAGTTCCCTCCAACACAGTGAATGCTTTGTTTTGCACGCTTGCTTTGTGGAGCAGGCTCAACGGGCCGAATGGCTTAATTCTGCTCCTATGTCTTGTGGTCTTATATAATCCAGTAAAATCAAATTAAACAGGAACACAATCATAGGGAGTGCAATGATGACTTCATCTTAATAAAAGCAGATGGGAAGGTGGATTAATCTACAACTAGTGTGAACTGGTGATTGTGGGTCAGCATGGACGGTGGGCTGAAGGGCCTGTTTCCCTTTTGTATGTTTAGACCTTTGAGAAACAGTGCAAAAACAGGCCCTTCGACTCAAATTTCCCTCACTGACCGCGAAGTTGGAATATTTTCCCTATGACCGCATGAGTTTCATCCCAAATCCCAAAGATGTGCAGGTTTGTCGGTTAATTGGCCCTCTTTAAATTGCCCCTAGTGTTTTTAGTTTAAATTAGTTTAGAGATACAGCGCGGAAACAGGCCCTTGAAGCCACCGAGTCCGTGCCGACCAGCGATCTCCATACACTAGCACACACTGGGGACAATTTACAATGATACAATTATCCTACAAACCTGTACGTCTTTGGAGTGTGGGAGGAAACCGGAGATCCTGGAGAATACCCACGCAGGTCACGGGGAGAACGTACAAACTGCATACAGACAGCACCCGTGACTAGGATCAAACCTGGGTCTCTGGCGCTGTAAGGCAGTAGCTCTTCCTCTGCTCCACGCCCTGGTGTGTCGGGAGTGGGCGAGAAAGTAGAACAACATGAAGTCAATGTGAACGGGTGATGGATGGTCGGCATGGACTAGGTGGGCCGAGTGGCCTGTTACCATGCTGTGTCTCTGAACTGAACTAAAAAAAGATAGCTAAATATAGCTCGCAGCAGGAGGGGTGATGGAAACATTCTTGGCAGACCTTGCCACAGGTCAGGCATCATCTCAATGTGAACATTTCCCCTCCTGCATTCGAACTGCCACATTCCCTCCTTCTGTCACCTCCTCCCACCCAGACACTTCATCACCTTCAATACCTCCTTCCTCTTTTACAGCAGCAGTCAGAGCCCGACTCCTTGACCAAGGTTTTGGCTCCCGGCCCTTATCTCTTTAGATAGCCTGATTGCAAATGTTGTTTGTTGAATCCCACGGTGGCGCAGCGGTAGAGTTGCTGCCTCACAACGCCAGAGACCCGGGTTCGATCCTGACCACGTGGTGCTGTCTGTACGGAGTTTGTACGTTCTCCCCGTGGGTTTTCTCCAAGATCTCCGGTTTCCTCCCATACATTTTGGATGTTTAACTCAGTTAAAGGCCCTAAATAAATTCATCGTGTGTGAGTTGGTACTGTTTCAAAACAGGAAGCATCACTCATGCCAGTCATAGTTCCATCCCAGTAATATTATTTCTGTTATATATTATCCCAATTTTTCTCCATCCATCGGGGTGGCACAGTGGCGCAGGGGTAGAGTTGCTGCCTCACAGCACCAGAGACCTGGGTTCGATCCTGACCACGGGTGCTGTCTGTACAGAGTTTGTACGTTCTCCTGGTGCTCCAGTTTCCTCCCACACTCCAAAGAGATATAGGTTTGTAGGTTAATTGGCTTTTGTAAATTGTCCCGAGTGTGAAGGATAGAACTAGTGTATGGGTTCTCAGTCTGAAGAAGGGTCTCGACCCGAATCGTCACCCATTCCTTCTCTCCTGAGATGCTGCCTGACCTGCTGAGTTACTCCAGCATTTTGTGAATAAATACCTTCGATTTGTACCAGCATCTGCAGTTATTTTCCTACACTAGTGTATAGGTGATCGCTGGTCGGCATGGTCTCGGTGGGCCGAAGGGCCTGATTCCATACTGTATTTCGAAAGCTAAATCTGAACTAAAACTGCTAACATTTTCTGTACTTAAAAATAATCTCTTTGACCATGTTTTAGCTAATGTTTAATTTAAAAATCAGAAACAGACAGTTTTAGTTTAGTTTACTTTAGTTTAGTTTAGAGGTACAGCTAGTGTTGTCTACCTCACTCCCAAATAAGGGACAAAGGGTGACATCACCGCCCCGCGCCCCACGTGACCTCAGCCAGCCGGCAGCAACATGCTTCCGCTCCACCAATGGCGGCCGCCCGGGCCGGGAAGCGGGTTGCCACACAATTTCTGTTAGGTGACACCCGGGCCTCCGGGCCTACACTGTCCGGGACTATAGCGGACCCCGGGCTACAGTGTCCGGGCCCACAGTGTCCGGGCCCACAGTGTCCGGGCCCACAGTGTCCGGGCCCACAGTGTCCGGGCCCACAGTGTCCGGGCCCACAGTGTCCGGGCCCACAGTGTCCGGGCCCACAGTGTCCGGGCCCACAGTGTCCGGGCCCACAGTGTCCGGGCCCACAGTGTCCGGGCCCACAGTGTCCGGGCCCACAGTGTCCGGGCCCACAGTGTCCGGGCCCACAGTGTCCGGGCCCACAATGTCCGGGCCCCAGTTCCGTCCGGGCCTAATACGGGACAAGGGCAGTCCCTTAGGGTACAAACCAATTTAGCCCAAAATACGGGATGTCCCGGCTAATACAGGACAGTTGGGAACCCTAGGTACAGTGCAAAAACAGGCCTTTTGGCCCACCGAGTCCATGCCGACCAGCGATCCCCGTACACTAATTAGCACCATCCTATACACACTAAGAACAATTTATAATTTTACCAACTCATTTTTTATTAGAAACAAGGCATATTCTTGCCCCAGACACTTGGCCTGCTGTGCCTGACCATTTGTCACTGGGAGGACCCACAGTAATATGTCTTCAAACAATAACTGCGTGGGGAAATTATTCAGTGCCTTGAACACACGCAGATTTGAAAAATTACCTTAAACCACTGGTACTGAGAGTGCGACCAACCCACTGTTTGAAATGAATCCGTGGCATTTAATGTAAAAACAAACATTGCACGTGGACGATTGATATTATAAAATTAGGGGCTGGGTTCGTACAAATGTACAAGAGAGAAGATTAAATTAACAGAATCTGTGTATTTGGGGTTTTTCAAGGAAATGTCTTTCAGATCACCTTGTTTGCTAACATGAAAGGATCGTGCCATTCAGTGTTTGATCACTATTCAAATATTTGAAACTTCATTATGCTCCCAGCGACAGTGTTTTCCTACAGTGATTACAG
The DNA here is from genome assembly GCF_053455715.1 of Rhinoraja longicauda. Classification (NCBI taxonomy): domain Eukaryota; kingdom Metazoa; phylum Chordata; class Chondrichthyes; order Rajiformes; family Arhynchobatidae; genus Rhinoraja; species Rhinoraja longicauda. Next base: position 2,989,504 of record NC_135980.1, read on the forward strand.
GGGGTATGGGGACTGACCCAGACTCCTGCACCTGAATACTGCAGCGTGGATGCGAAGGGACTGCCAAACGGTATGGGAGCTGCAATAGAGGGCAGGCAGGGAACGTCAGACAGGAGGGAGGGAGGGAGGGAGGGAGGGAGAGAGAGAGAGAGAGAGAGAGGGAGGGAGGGAGGAAAGGAGAGAGAAGAGGGAGGGAGAGAGAGAGAGAGAGAGAGAGAGAGAGGGAGGGAGAGAGAGAGAGAGAGAGGGAGGGAGGGAGGGAGGCAGAGAGAGAGGGAGGGAGGGAGGAAAGGAGAGAGGAAAGGAGAGAGAGGGAGGGAGGGAGGGAGGGAGGGAGGGAGGGAGGGAGGGAGGGAGGGAGGGAGGGGAGAAATAAAGCAACAAGGAAGAGAAGGTAGAGGAGGGAGGGAAGGAAGGAAGGACAAATAAAACACTAAAATCAAAGGAAGCTTCATAGATATGAGCAAGAAAGAATCAGAAAAAATATGAGAAAGTGTAAAAGGAAAATGAGAAAGAAATCAATGAAATACAGCGAAAAAGGAGAGAAAAATATAGTGGAAGATAGAAGGGAGGGAGAATGAGAGAAAGTGAAGGGGGAGATGAAAGGAGGAGGTGGGGAAAGAAGGGAGCAAGAAAGCAAGAGAGGGAGGAGAGGAGAAGAGTTTTCTGCTGGTGGAGCAGCCAATTCAAAATGGAGAGTTCTCGCAGTGGGGATAACTTTGCATCAACTAGGTGCCTCTGATAATGTTACAGTCACACACCTCCAACAGCGAAGATAAAAACTAACTAAAACAGTTGATGAGATATTCCATAATCCAGCAATGATTTCATGAAATGTGTCAGAAGGAACTGCAGATGCTGGTTTAAATCGAAGGTAGACATAAATGCTGGAGTAACTCAGCGGGTCAGGCAGCATCTCTGGAGAGAAGGAATGGGTTACGTTTCGGGTCGAGACCCTTCTTCAGACAGTCTGAAGAAGGGTCCTGACCCAGAAACATCGCCCATTCCTTCTCTCCAGAGATGCCGCCCGTCCCGCTGAGCCACTCCAGCATTTTGTGTCCATCACAGAATACATGAAACGTGTTTTGCAAATGATTCCAGAAAACAATGTTAAAAAATGCTGGTTTAACCACACTGAAAACCCACGGAAAGGACCTTTGAGCCTTAAAGTAGATTTCTCGAGAATACAAAGTCTTCTGCATTCAGTTAGCGAACCCTTGGCTTTATAAAGTATATGTGTCCACACTGGTAAATGCCAGGAGTTTACTATTAAATTATTATTTAAGTAATCTTTGAGTTGGCACAGAAGAGGTGATTTTTAGGAAGTGGTTGAACGGCACGATGAAATATTGCAAGCCCATCAGAAATTAATTTTTCACTTTCAAATTAAATTGTACTGAAGCATAAGTTCTCGTGACATTTTAAGAATCGCATATTTTATTTTTTGCTGTTCTTCAGTACGTAACGTTGCATTATTAGTTCCAGCTTGTCCTATTTCTGTCTGTGAATTACATAAAGCGAAAGTTTAGAGAAAAAGAAGTGTTGGATGTCACGCATCACTGCAACTGTAGTCAACCTGTGTCTTTAGTGCTTTGCCATAGTCTTCTTTCTGTTTCCTGCAAAAGAGGATAGACACAAAATTTGAGGAAGGACATTCTTGCTATTGAGGGCGTGCAGCATAGGTTCACAAGGTTAATTCCCGGAATGGCCGGACTGTCGTATGTTGAAAGACTGGAGCGACTAGGCTTGTATACACTGGAATTTAGAAGGATGAGAGGGGATCTTATCGAAACATATAAGATTATTAAGGGACTGGACACGTTAGAGGCAGGAATCATGTTCCCAATGTTGGGGGAGTCCAGAACCAGGGGCCACAGTTTAAGAATAAGGGGTAGACCATTTAGAACGGAGATGAGGAAAAACCTTTTTCACTCAAAGAGTTGTAAATCTGTGGAATTCTCTGCCTCAGAAGGCATTGGAGGCCAATTCTCTGAATGCATTCAAGAGAGAGCTAAATAGAGCTCTTAATGAGAGTCAGGGGGTATGGGGAGAGGGCAGGAATTCGTTACTGATTGTGGATGATCAGCCATGGTCACATTGAATGGCGGTGCTGGCTCGAAGGGCCAAATGGCCTCCTCCTATTGCCTATTGTCTAGTGTCTATTGTCTATAAAATGCTGGAGTAACCGAGCGGGTCATGCAGCATCTCTGGAGAAAAAGGAATAGGTGACGTTTCGGGTCGAGACCCTTCTTCAGACTGAGAGTCAGGAGAGAGAGATGTCAGGAGACTGAGAGTCGGGCAGCGAGAGAGGGTGTTGCAGAACTCTCGTTGGAGAGAGGGGGAAAACTTCCTCAAAGAAAGCATACCTTGAGGAGATTCCTCAGACCAAATGCGTAGGAAGGATCTGCAGATATTGGTTTACACTGAAGATAGATACAAAAAGCTGGAGTAACTCAGCGGGTCAAGCAGCATCTCTGGAGAAAAAGGAAAAGGTGACATTTCGGGTCGAGACCCTTCTTCAGACTGAGAGTCAGGGGAGGGGGAAACTGGAGGTACGAAAAGGTACAGAACAAATCAGAGCTGCCACCGATGACCCAGGAAGGGTGGAGCCCACAATGGTCTGTTGTTGGCAGTGGAAGAGGTGGTAACGATGGGATGTATGAATGCAAACGGTGGGGCTCACGTTGTCGACCTCCCCGTGGTGAGCCCTGTCAACTGACCTCAGTCAGGGGAACCACAGCAAACAGGGACAGCTGATGCAGAAGCAGCTTCATAACTTCTGCTGCCTCAAACGCAAGAAGAAGAAGCAGAATGCAAACGGGATGCAAAGGGGAAAAAGAGGAGACGACTCAGTTCTTGAAGCCCCTCCAGTTTGCCTCTTTCTGATCCGTACTTCAGTAATTCCTGCCTTTGCAGTTTCTAGTGTAGTTTAGATGAATTATTGTCATGTGTACCGACCGAGGTGCAGTGAAAAGGTTTTTGTGATGTGCTATCCAGTTACAGAAAAGACTTTACATGATTACAATCAAGATATCCACAGTGCACAGATAAAGGATAAACGGTAAAACAGTGAGTGCAAGATAAAGGGGCAGCACAGTGACACAGCGGTAGAGTTGCTGCCTTACAGCGCTAGAGACCCAGGTTCGATCCTGACTATGGGTACTGTCTGTATGGAGTTTGTACCTTTTTCCCTGTGACCGTGTGGGTTTTGTCCTGGTGCTCTGGTTTCCTCCCACATTCCAGACATACAAAGCCAGGTTAATTGATTTTGGTAAAAATAGTAGATAGTCCCGAGTGTGTAGGATAGTGCTAGTGTACTGGGTGACCGCTGGTCACATGGTATTTCTAAAGTCTAAAGTCCGAAGTCTGATAAAGTCCGGGTTAAACATAGTTTATAGGTTCCCAATGAGGTGGATGGCAGTTCAGGACCACTCTCCAGCTGGTGAGAGGACAATTCAGTTGTAGAGTTGGGGGGACAGGGCTTTCTCCATCGCTGCTCCCACCCTATGGAACTCACTACCCCAAACCGTTAGAGACTCCCCCACACTCACCACATTCAAAACATCGCTGAAGTCTCACCTGTTCAGTACTGCCTTCAACCACTGAAGGTCACCTCACCTACTGTCTCCTTTCTCCGTTCATTTATTTATTTACTTATTTATCTATTTATTAATTTCCCTATGTTCTCAAAATCTCTGTAAAGCGTCTTTGAGTATATGAAAAGCGCTATATAAATAAAATGTATTATTATTATTATTATTATTAGAGTTATAGAGTCATAGATTCTTACAGCGCGGAAACAGGCCCTTCAGCCCAACTTGCCCACACTGGCCAACATGTCCCATCTACACTCGTCCCACCTAAGCCTGTCCTATCCATGTACCTGTCTAAATGCTTCTTAAACGATGCAATAGTCCCTGCCTCAACTACCTCCATCGTTCCATACACCCACCACCTTTTGTATGAAAAAGTTACCTCTCAGGTTCCTATTAAATCTTTCCCCCCCCCTCACTTTAAACCTATGTCCTCTGACTCTTGATTACTCTACTCTGGGCAAGAGAATCTGTGCGTCTACCTGATCTAGTCCTTTGATAATTTTGTAAGAAAATAACTGCAGATGCTGGTACAAATCGAAGGTATTTATTCACAAAATGCTGGAGTAACTCAGCAGGTCAGGCAGCATCTCAGGAGAGAAGGAATGGGCGACGTTTCGGGTCGAGACCCTTCTTCATGATTTTGTGCACTTCAGTTGCCTGATAACAGCTGTGAAGAATCTGTTCCTGAATCTGGAAGTGTGTGTTTTCAAACATACCCAACCAAATAGAAATCCCTGGGTCTTGGATGCATTGAATGGTGACCTTTCACTGAAGAGAATTCCAGATTCCGAGTAGGTTTTCTTGGGGGAAAAAAAATAAATGTTTCGCGATTTAATTTCTGAACGAGCTCGCCCTGATTTCAAGGTTTGATTTGCTCTTTCCTGGTTCTTCCGTGAGAGGAAATAAATGTCTAGAAATTTAGCCTGAGTCAGCAGTGTTAAATACGCCTCAGAGCAGTATCTGTGCACTCTGTCTCTGAAATCCATTCTATTTGGCTTCAAATGACTGGGTTTCCGAAGGGTGGAATTCATTGAGATGTAACATGTTTGGTGACACTCACAGGGGAAATGAATTTCTGGGCTATTGCTCCTTGTATATCCCGGAAGGTACTTTGAATGGCGTGCACGGTGGCGCAGCGGTAGAGTTGCTGCCTTACAGCGCCAGAGACCCGGGTTCAATCCCGACTACGGGCGCTCCCTGTGCGGAGTTTGTACGTTCTCCCCGTGACCTGCGTGGGTTTTCTCTGAGATCTCTGGTTTCCTCCCGCACTCCAAAGATGTACAGGTTTGTAGGTTGGAAAATTGTAAATTGTCCCTCGTGTGTGAGGGATAGTGCTAGTGTGCAGAGATCGCTGGTCAGAGCGGACTCGGTGGGACGAAGGGCCTGTTTTTGCGCTGTATCTCTAAACTGAACTAATTTAAACTAATCTACCCTGCTGCACACAAGGACTTAAATGTTCTTGCAATCGTTCCCCAAAAGTAACCCCCCAGTGTAATCGAGCCGCTTTCCTTCTGCCTCCTCTCCAGAGCCAGTGCATTCTTCCTGACTCTTTAGACTTTACTTTAGACTTTAGAGATACAACGTGGAAACAGGCTCTTCGGCCCACAGAGTCCGCGCCGACCAGCGATCAATTTGCGTGTGGCCTCACTCTGACACTTGCACTACTTGCACTTGCAATTAACCTGCACCACTGGGGGTTAGTTTAGTTTAGAGTTACTGCATGCAAACAGGCCCTTCGGCCCACCGAGTCCAGGCAGTCCAGCGATCACCCCCATACTACACCCATCCTACACCATCCATATTGCATCCTACACCATACTGCACCATCCTACACACTGACAATAATTTACAATTTACACACAGCCTTTTTCACACCAATGCTGACTGGTAATTGGTCACAGTGGCACAGCGGCAGAGTTGCTGCCTCACAGCGACGGAGACCTGGGTTTGACCCTAACTATGGATGTTGTCTGTACCTTGGCTTGTACATTCTCCCCAAAACCGCATGGGTTTTCTCACTGAGTTTCCTCCCCCTCTTGACAGATGTACAGGTTGTAAGTTAATTGGCTTTGGTAAAAATTATAAATTGTTCCCAGTGTGTAGGATAATGTTAATGTACGGGTTGATCGCTGGTCAGCAGGCCGCTGGTGGGCCAAAGGGCCTGTTTTTGTGCTGTATCTCCAAACTAAACTAAATTCAATTCAGGTCAAACATGGGGCTCAACATGGTCCATTGTTGGCTGTGGAAGAGGTGATAACAAAGGGATACGAACAGTGAAACTAGCAGGATGACGAGGGCGGGGGAGGGATGGAGGGAGAGGGAAAGCAAGGGTTACTGAAAGTTAGAGGAATCAATGTTCATACCGCTGGGGTGTAGGCTGCTCAAGGGGAATATGAGGTGCTGTTCCTCCAATTTGCACTGGGCCTCACTCTGACAATGGAGGAGGCCCAGGACAGAAAGGTCAGTGTGGGAATGGGAGGGGAAGTTAAAGTGTTTGGCAACCAGGAGATCACATTGGCCAAGGTGGACCAAACATAGTTCAGCGAAACAATCGCCCAGCCTGCGCTTGGTCTCGCCGATAGATTGGAGTCCACACCAAGAACAGTGGATGCAGTCGATGAGGTTGGAGGAGGTGCAAGTGAACCCCTGAAAGGACGGTTGGGGTATCTGGATGGAGTCAAGGCAGGAGGTATAGGGACAGGTGTTGCATCTCCAGGAAAGCACCTGGGGAGGGGCTGGTTTGGGACAATTTACAATTACATACACCAGAGACAATTTACAATTACGCCAAACCAGTTAACCTACAAGTCTGTACGTCTTTGGAGCGTGGGAGGAAACCAAAGATCTCGGAGAAAACACACCACATGCAGGTCACGAGGAGAACGTACAAACTCCGCACGGAGCACCCAAGGTCGGGATCGAACCTGGGACTCTGACGCGGTGAGGCAGCAGCTCCACCAGTGCCTCGTTCTTAAACCGATACAGAAAATTGCTGCAAATGCTTCCCATCCTGACAACAATTTACAGCATTTTCTGTTTAAAAAAAAAAGATTTATGATTTCTCGCGTCTGCAACAAGGTTTTTTCTTTGTATCCTACTTACGAGACGCGCTTTGATGCTGACTGACTGAATGTCTAATGATTAGGAGCCAGGGTTCGGGCCATGAGAAGGGAGGTGATGTGACTGTGATCATCTCAGCCAATTTACTGAGTCAGTGCGAACCAGTCAAAAGGAAAAAGCAAAGCTACGCCAATTAGTCAAGGGGTGACACACAAACACATGAGCTAAATCATGGCTCTCTTAAAACATATCAATTGTATATTTATCGTCCAAGTGCCTGTTTTGATGTTTCCTTTAATTTATTTCCCCCTCTACAATGTAAGAGAACATGAATGTGACACTTCGGAAGAAATATGTTGGCATTTGCTTTCAAAGTGTGTGTGCATTCCTTATAATTGATGCTTGGCTGTTTTTCATTCACAAGTAAATATAAACTTGGAGCCCATGGGGTACGTGAGTTACTGAACCAATTTGCAAGCCCGGTATTGAATGGGCCGTGAGTTCAGATCCCAGTGGACATTTAACTTCAAGGAATTAGGCAAATCAGGAACAAAGGGTCATTAGTACAACATTAATGCTGTGACCAAGAAGCTCTTAGTTTAAGATAGGCACCACATGCTGGAGTAACTCAGCACGTCAGGCAGCATCGGGACAAAGGGAATAGGTGACGTTTCGGGTCGGGAACCTTCTTCAGGCTGGCTCTCCAGCAGCACCCTCAGTCACGATCAGACCTGGGTCTCTGGCGCTGTGAGGCAGCAGCTCTAACGCTGTGCCACTCTGCCACCCCTACTTTAGCCTGTGTTGTCCAAGTCAACCATTTCAACTCCCCTTCCCATTCCCTGACCGATCTTTCTATCCTGGGCCTCCAGCATTTAGACAATAGACAATAGGTGCAGGAGGAGGCCATTCGGCCCTTTGAGCCAGCACCGCCATTCACTGTGATCATGGCTGATCATTCTCAATCTGTACCCCATTCCTGCCTTCTCCCTATACCCCCTGATTCCGCTATCCTTAAGAGCTCTATCTAGCTTTCTCTTGAATGCATTCAGAGAATTGGCCTCCACTGCCTTCTGAGGCAGTGAATTCCACAGATTTACAACTCTCTGACTGAAAAAGTTTTTCCTCATCTCCGTTCTAAATGGCCTACCCCTTATTCTTAAACTGTGGCCCCTGGTTCTGGACTCCCCCGACATTGGGAACATGTTTCCTGCCTCTAACGTGTCCAACCCCTTAATAACCTTATATGTTTCGATATGATCTCCTCTCATCTTTCTAAATTCCAGTGTATACAAGCCTAGTCGCTCCAGTCTTTCAACGTACGACAGTCCCGCCATTCCGGGAATTAACCTAGTAAATCTACGCTGCATGCCCTCAATAGCAAGAATATCCTTCCTCAAATTTGGAGACCAAAACTGCACACAGTACTCCAGGTGCAGTCTCAGAGTGAAGCCTCACGCAAACTGGAGGAACAGCACCTCATATTCTGCTTGGGCAGCTTACACCCCAATGGTATGAACAATGAATTCCCCAAATTTTGGTAATGAACCAACAAACGCCACACCCTCCCCCCACCCTGTTTCCCCCCTCTTGTATACACTGGAATTTAGAAGGATGAGAGGGGATCTTATTGAAACATATAAGATTATTAAGGGATTGGACACGCTAGAGGCAGGAAACATGTTCCCAATGTTGGGGGAGTCCCGAACCAGGGTCCACAGTTTAAGAATAAGGGGTAGGCCATTTAGAACGTAGATGTGGAAAAACTTTTTCAGTCAGAGAGTTGTAAAGCTGTGGAATTCTCTGCCTCAGAAGGCAGTGGAGGCCAATTCTCTGGATGCTTTCAAGAGAAAATTAGATAGGGCTCTTAATGATAGCGGAGTCAGGGGGTATGGGGAGAGGGCAGTAACAGGGTACTGATTGTGGATGATTAACCATGATCACATTGAATGGCAGTGCTGGCTTGAAGGGTCGAATGGCCTCCTCCTGCACCTATTGTCTATTGTCTCTCATCCATGTGCCTCACCTGAGTTCGTGCCCATTTTTCCCATAATCCCACCCCTGTTACCATTCCCCTGTCCTCTTCTACGGGGGGGTGGGGGGGGTTCGGCATAGTGGCGCAGCGGTAGAGTTGCTGCCTCACAGCGCCGGGACCTGGGTTCAATCCTGACTACAGGTGCTCGACTGTACGGAGTTTGTACGTTCTCCGCGGGACCTGCGAGGGGTTTCTCCGAGATCTTCGGTTTCCTCCCACACTCCAACGACGCCCAGGTTTGTAGGTTAATTGGCTTGGTATAAATGTAAAAATTGTCCCCAGTGTGTGTCGGATAGTGTTAGGGTGCGGGGATCGCTGGTCGGCGCGGACACGGTGGCCGAGGGGCCTGTTTCTGCGCTGTATCTCTAAACTAAACTAAACTAAACTCTGGCTTTACATTTCATGCCTGTTGTCTCATTGTCCTCATCTCACAAACTCTTTTCTCTTCATCTCATGGACAAGAAATGCTTAGAGATGTATGGGCCAAATGGGGGTAAATGGGACCAGCTTAGATGAGGGCATCCTGGTCAGCATGACCGAGATGGGCTGAAGGGCCTGTTTCCCTGCTGTATGACTCTAATCCCCAGACTCGCTAGGGGAGCTGACCATCACAGTGGCACTCGACATTACAGGCACTCTGTGCCTAATCTGGGAATGCTCCATCGTGACATTATAGACGTTGACTGATGAATTGTATTTGCTTCTATTTCCATCTGTATTCTTGTATCAACCGTATGTCAGACATTGGCAGAGAGATTAACTAAACTTGTCAAAAGTGTTTATCTGCACCAGGTGTGCTTTGTGTAAAATACGCCGCAGAAACTCGCTGAGGTCAGCCGTTTCTAAATCACATTCTCTACCAGCAAGACACGTTCATGAGAAGGGCACAGTGGCGCAGTGGTAGAGTTGCTGCCTCACAGCACCAGAGACTCAGGTTCGATCCTGACTACGGGTGCTGTCTGTACGGAGTTTGTACGTTCTCCCCTGGGTTTTCTCCGGGATCTCCGGTTTCCTCCCACACTCCAAAGACGTACAGGTTTGTAGGTTAATTGGCTTGAGTCTAAGTGTAAATTGTCCCTGATGTGTAGGATAATGTTAGCGCGCAGGGATGGCTGGTTGGTGCAGACTAGATAGGCCGAAGGGCCTGTTTCCGCACTGTGTCTCGAAACTAAAACTAAACTAATAAGGAGGTGAATCTTGGAAATGCTGGGCACAGACTATACTGACTGGGAAATAAAGTGCTGGTCCTTCATCATTGCTGGCTCTAAACTCTGGAGCTCCATCCACAACTACATACTGAGGCTCTGTGGAAGCTGCAGTATGGCCCAGGTTAAGATAGCTATACAACACAACAACCTTTAGGCATTCATTGACGCTCATCAACGTTCCTGATAGGTATTCATTGATGCACCCCAATGTTATTAGTGTTATTGCAGGAAAATAACTGCAGATGCTGGTTTAAATCGAAGATAGACACAAAATGCTGGAGTAACTCAGCGGGTTAGGCAGCGTCTCTGGAGAGAAGGAATGGGTGATGTTTCAATAGACAATAGACAATAGGTGCAGGAGGAGGCCATTCGGCCCTACGAGCCAGCACCGCCATTCAATGTGATCATGGCTGATCATTCTCAATCGGTTTCGGGTCCGTATGGACAGCACCCATAGTCAGGATCCAACCCGGGTCTTTGGTGCCATGAGGCATCAACTCCACCGCTATGCCCTGCCCCACTGTGCCACCGTGTCCCGTCCTGCCCCACTGTGCCACTGTGTCCTGCCCTGTCCCACTGTGCCACCGTTGCGCCCTGTCCCACTGTGCCACCGTGTCCCGCCCTGTGCCACCGTGTCCCGCCCTGCCCCACTGTGCCACCGCTGCACCCTGTCCCACTGTGCCACCGTGTCCCGCCCTGCCCCACTGTGCCACCGTGTCCTGCCCTGCCCCACTGTGCCACCGTGTCCATCCCTGTCCCACTGTGCCACCGTGTCCATCCCTGTCCCACTGTGCCGCCGTGTCCCGCCCTGCCCCACTGTGCCACCGTGTCCCGCCCTGTGCCACCGTGTCCCGCCCTGTGCCACCGTGTCCCGCCCTGCCCCACTGTGCCACCGTGTCCTGCCCTGCCCCACTGTGCCACCGTGTCCATCCCTGTCCCAATGTGCCACCGTGTCCATCCCTGTCCCACTGTGCCACCGTGTCCCGCCCTGCCCCACTGTGCCACCGTGTCCCGCCCTGCCCCACTGTGCCACCGTGTCCCGCCCTGCCCCACTGTGCCACCGTGTCCATCCCTGTCCCACTGTGCCACCGTGTCCAGCCCTGTCCCACTGCGCCCTGCCCCACTGTGCCACCGTGTCCCGCCCTGTCCCACTGCACCACGCCCTGTCCCACTGTGCCACCGTGTCCCGCCCTGCCCCACTGTGCCACCATGTCCCACCCTGCCCCACTGTGCCACCGTGTCCTGCCCTGTCCCACTGTGCCACAATGTTCTATGTTCTCAAAAGCAATGAATGAATGAGCATTCACTTATTTAGCACTTTCCACATTCTTGGGGAATCTCAATGGCACCGAATTGTCGATGAAGTGGTTACAGGATATATATGGGAATAATGATCTGTACGTTGTAAGCACCTGTTCTGTATTGTTTAATCAGTGAAGGTTGGCCGACCCTGGGAAATTTATTTCCTTGTGGAAAAAAATATGATTAAACAAATTGATGAAATAACTCATTAATTTTACTTAAAGGTATTAATTTAATCCTGACCTTAACTTTTGTTTACTTTTCTTCCTAAAGTTTGTGTTTCTATGCAAAATCAAACAGGTATTGTTCAATAGATGGGCGGAAGACATCCAAAGGGTAGAGTGCCACACTGCAGGCCTGCAATGTGTTCATTTCATGGTGTTTAGTTGAGTTTGGTTGAGTTTAGTTTATGTTTAGAGATGCAGTGCAGAAACAAGCTCTTTGGCCCACCAAGTCAATGCTGACCAACAATGTTGGCCTTTTGCTGTGCTATCTGTACACTACTTCTATCCTGCACACTAATGACATGATGGAAGCCAATTAACCCGCAATCCTGCATGTCTTTGAATGAATGAATGAATGAATGAATGAATGAATGAATGAATGAATGAATAAATGAACGAATGAATAAGTTTATTGACCAAGTATGTGCATATACAAGGAATGTGCTTTGGTGCTCCACTCACAAATGACAACACAAACATACATGGTGGTGGCACGGTGACGCGGTGGCGCAGCAGTAGAGTTGCTGCCTTACAGCGAATGCAGCGCCGGAGACTCAGGTTCGATCCTGACTACGGGCACCGTCTGTACGGAGTTTGTACGTTCTCCCCGTGACTTGCGTGGGCTTTCTCCGAGATCTTCGGTTTCCTCCCACACTCCAAAGATGTACAGGTTTGTAGGTTAATTGACTGGGTAAATGTAAAAATTGTCCCTAGTGTGTGTGTAGGATAGTGTTAATGTGCGGGGATCGTTGGGCGGCGCGGACTCGGTGGGCCGAAGGGCCTGTTTCCGCGCTGTGTCTCTAAATCTAAATACAGTTAACAATTAAGAATAAAGCATTAAAAACACATCAAAACAATAAGGATACAACATTACGGTCTAAACATGTGGGTGAAAATAAACCAGAGCAAAAATGAAACTACAGACTTTGGTTATTGAGTAGAACTACCATGTTCTACTCAATTTGGAATGTGAGAGGAAACTGGAGCACCTGGAGAAAACCCACATGGTCACAGGGAGAACATACAAACTCCACACCGACAGTCAGTTTCCTAAACTACCCATATCTCTAGTTTTTTTCTCCCCTGACTCTTAGTCTGAAGAAGGATCCTGAGCCAAAATGTCACCTATTCCTTTTCTTCAGAGATGTTGCCTGAGTTACCCAGGCATTTAGTGTCCAGCACCCGGAGTCAGGATTGAACCCGGGTCTCAGGCACTGTGAGGCAGAACTCTATCGCTGCGCCACCGTGCCATCCAAAGTTTGAAACAAATACTTTGATTGTTGATCGTCCCTGCAATGTTCAGTACCAAAGGCATCAAAAGTATCAAGTCATTATTGAAAAGCAAAATACTGCAGATAGAGAAATTCTGAAACAAAAAGTGTTGGAAACACTCAGCAGGTCATGCAGCACCAATGGAGAGAGAGAAAGAGGCAAAGTTTCCCGTCAATAATCTTTCATCGATGTTTTAAAATGAGGAAAACAAGCATGTTTTAAGTTACAGAGAGGGTAAGGAAAGGAGGAAAAAAGGGAATGTCTATAATTGAATGAAGATCAAGATTGTCCAGAAGTGTAAGAAAATAACTGCAGATGCTGGTACAAATCGAAGGTATTTATTCACAAAATGCTGGAGTAACTCAGCAGGTCAGGCAGCATCTCAGGAGAGAAGGAATGGGTGACGTTTCGGGTTGAGACCCTTCTTCAGACTGCATCACCCATTCCTTCTCTCCTGAGATGCTGCCTGACCTGCTGAGTTACTCCAGCATTTTGGGAATAAAAGATTGTCCATAAGATATAAATGTTGCTGATGCCATTGAAGATAGGGTGGCAAATGTTTTTTAAACACTGTCTGTTGACCTGGAGGAGGGTAAATGAAGTCAGTGTGGGCAATAATAAAAAAAGAATGTTTCAAAAGTGGCACGGTGGCGCAGCAGTAGAGTTGCTGCCTTACAGCGCCTGAGACCCGGGTTCCATCCTGACTATGGGTGCAGTCTGTACGCAGTTTGTTCGGTCTCTCTGTGATTGCGTGTGTTTTCCCCGGGTGCTCCGGTTTCCTCCCACATTCCAAAGACATACAGGTTTGTAGGTTAATGGGCATCGGAAAAAATTGTAAATTGTCCCTAGTGTGTAGGATAGTGTTAGTGTACAGGAATCGCTGGAGGGGGAGAATTGGTGAGCTAAAAGGCCTGATTCCACATTACATCTCTAAACTGAACTAAACCTGGGAGATGCATAACAGGGCAATTGCGTTAAATCTGAAATGAAAGAGAATGCTGGAAAAAGGAAAACGGAGTTATTGCTATAGATGGATGATCTTACATCAAAATTTGCCCAAGATGGACACAAATTGCTGGAGTAACTCAGCAGGACAGGCAGCATCTCTGCAGACAAGAAATGGGTGGTGTTTTGGGTCAAGACCCTTCTTCAGACTTTGACCAGTTTAGTTTTTGTTTAGTTTCTTTCCAACCGAGCCCACACCAACCAGCGACCCTGCACATTAACACTATCCTACAGGCACTAGGGACAATTTTACATAAGCCAATTAACCTACAAACCAGTACGTCTTTGGAGTGTGGGAGGAAACTGAAGATATCGGAGAAAAACCCACGCAGGTCACGGGGAGAAGGTACAAACTCCATACAGACAGCACCCGTAGGCTGGATCAAACCCGGGTCTCTTGGTGCTGTTAGGCAGCAACTCTACCCAGGGTCGTCTATACAGCATTATGGGCCCCGGGCAAAGCAGTGTACTGGGGCCCCTATGACAACTACTCACAGGAATAAAAATGTCGCCCCCCCTGTCGTGCCGGCGAAAAGCACTTACCGAAAAGCACTTAGCGATGGACTTAGGGTGCTACATTGTTGCGAAAAGCACTTACAGATCGCTGTGAGAAGCACTTAGGGATGGAAAAGCAAAGCACTTAGGGAGCTAATTGTCGCGAAACAGATCGCTGTGAGAAGCACTTAGGGATGGAAAATGTTGCGAAAAAAACACTTAGGGACCGAAAATGTTGCGAAAAAAGCACTTATTGAACCTACATTTTTAAAGTAGTATTTATTTATTGCAAGTCACTTAACATACACAGATCAGCATGGGGCCCCTATGCTCGTGGGGCCCCGGGCAAGTGCCCATCAGGCCCATGCGTTAAGACGGCCCTGACTCTACCGCTGCGCCATCGTGCCGCAGGGAGTTCAAGGTCAATTGAGAGCAAGGGGAACTCAGTGATCAAATGTCTATACAGCTCTTTTCAACACAGTTGCAGGTGAATGGGAAGAAAGCTCCCGAGGCATTTTATGTATAAAAACTATAAGTTCAGCTCGCTGCACTGTGTTGTAGTTAACAAAAAAAGTTAAATGATTTTTTTTATTGTGCAATGGTGAATGTAATAGGCAATCCAGGCGTCATGCATCTTAGAATTTGCATTTATCAAACTTAGTGTAAGTGCTTTGCTGTTTATTAGATTTCTTCTTTTGTGCAGATGATATTAGTCTCATTGATTGATTAGTCCCTGCCTGGGCTATCAGATTCACATTATAGATTAATCAATAGACTCGAAAGGTTCACACTTAAATCATGTCACCCATACTGAGTAACTGGTTTTACAATCACATTTACATGTATGCTGAGGGCATTTTCCGAATGTAAAATCAGGACATGCCTCAGTTGTGTGTGTTGTGGATATGTGCATGGACTTTCCTTGAAAGTGGCGTCGCTGGTGGATAGGGTGGTCGAAAAGGCTTTCGGCATTTTGGCCTTCATCAATCAGAGTACTGAGTATAGAGCTTGTGTGTGTGTGGGGGGGGGCGGGTCATGTTGTAGTTGTATAAGACGTTTGGCGAGGCCACATTTAGAGTATTGTGTTCAGTTTTGGGCACCACGTTGTTGTCAAGTTGGAAAGGGTGCAGAGAAAACATTTCGAGGATGTTGCCAGGACTCGAGGGCCTGAGCCATAGGGAGAGGTTGAGCAGCCTGGGACTCTGTTCCTTGGAGCGCAGGAGGATGAGGGGTGATCTTATAGAAGTGTACAAAATCAAGAGAGATCGGGTAAACGCACAGCGTCTCTTGCCCAGAGTAGGGGAATCAAGAACTAGAGTCCACAGGTTTAAGGTGAGGGGGGGAAGATTTAATAGGAACTTGAGGGGTTACCTTTTTACACAAATGGTGGCAGATATATGGAACGAGCTGCCAGAGGAGGTAGTTGAGGCAGGTATTATCGCAACATTTAAGAAACACTTAGACAGGTACATGGACAGGATAGGGTTAGAGAGTTACGGACCAAACACAGGCAGGTGGGACTAGTGTAGATGGGACATGTTGGTCGGCGTGGGCAAGTTGGGCCGCTGGGCCTGTTTCCACGCTGTATGACTCTATGAATCTATGTGTGAACAGCCGGCCTTACACTGGTCAGAGTGCGGGAAGTGGGGAGAATCACTCAGATTTAACAAGAGTGTAGACACAAGGAACTGAAGATGCTGGAATCTTGAGCAAATTGCAAAGCGCTGGAGGAACTCAGTAGGTCAGGCAGTATCAGTGGAGGGAATTAATAGGTGACATTTCAAGTCACCTATCCATTCTGAAGAAGGGTCCCGACCGGAAATGATGCCTATCCATTCCCTCCACAGATGCTGCCTGACCTGCTGAGTTATATATGAACAATCTTGATGAAAATATAGGTAGCATGATCAGTAAGTTTGCAGATGACACCAAAATTGGGATGGGTGAATTTAATTGATTGTTTGAAATATACAGCATGAAAACAGGCCCTTTGGGCCACCGAGTCTATGCTGGCCAGTGATCAGCTGTTCACAATGGGATAATGGGCAAATGGGACTAGCTTAGATGGGGCACCTTCGTTACCTTAGTTGGGCTGAAGGGCCTGTTTTCATGCTGCACGACTACGACTGTACGTCATCCTGTGTCATAGAGTCGTAGAGTCATACAGCATGGAAATATGCCCTTCGGCTCAATTTGCCCACACCGATCAACATGCCCCATCTACACTAGTCCCACCTACCCGTGTTTGGCTCATATCCCCCTCAGCCTGTCCTATCCATGTACCCGTCTAGATGTTTCTTGAACATTGCGATGGTCCCTGCCTCGACTACCTCCTCCGGCAGCCTGTTCCATGCGCCCACCACCCTTTGTGTAAAAATATTACCCTGCAAATTCCTGTTAAATCTTTCCCCCCCTCACCTTAAACTTTTTTTCCTTTGGCTCTCGACTCTCCTGCTCTGAGCAAAAGATTCTAGGCATTTACACGATCTATTCCTCTTGTGCATTGATACACCTCTATCAAGATCGCCCCGCATCCTCCTGCGCTCCAAGGAATAGAGTTCCAGCCTGCTCAACCTCTCCCCATAGCCCAGGCCCTTGAGTTTTGTTTGCATACATGGTAGTCATAGATTCAAGGCGCAGCATGCCCCATGATTCCACGTTTCTAAACTTTAAAAAAAAATTCTCTTGGGGGGCAGAAAAAATAAAATAATGTTTCATTTGTACGATGCTTAAAAATATTGTGTGCCTGAAGTTCCATTCCAAGCTGTAACATGTTAACGCATTCACACATGGACACAGGGTTCTCATTTAAATTTTGTAATTTCTTTCGATGCTCTGAATTGAAATGTAAATGTGACACAGCTCGTGGTATTTTATGAATTTGAAATGCGTCTCCATATTCCGAAATACAGGTCCAGTTGTCTATCAAATCTCTGCAAGGAATGAACCTCAGTGTGATATCAAATGCATTTTCTGACTGCAATCTAATGAAAAACAGTTTCCACATACGGTGTGATTCCATGCCATTAACTACTGCTACTTCTACATTTCCCTCTTGCTGTTACTTTGATAATGTGTCTCACCTCCCGACTAAAGAATAGCATGTTCCCGATATTCTAATCTGGCAGGCATACATAGGGCGGCACGGTGGCGCAGCGGTAGAGTTGCTGCCCTACAGCGAATGCAGCGCCGGAGACCCGGGTTCGATCCCGACTACGGGCGCTGTCTGTACGTAGTTTGTACGTTCTTCCCCGTGATCGCGTGGGTTTTCTCTGAGTTCTTCAGTTTCTTCCCACACTCCAAAGACGTACAGGTATGTAGGTTAAAAGTGTGTACAAATTGTCCCCAGTGGATATAGGATAGTGTTAATGTGCGGGGATCGCTGGGCGGCGCGCACCTGGTGGGTCGAAAGGGCCTGTTTCCACGCTGCATCTCTAAACTAAACTAAACTAAAATGTAGTAGCGTGGTGTCTTGGCCTGAATCACCACCCGTTCCTTCTATCCAGTTCCTCATTATGCTGCCTGCCCTGCTGAGTTATTCCCGCGTTTTGTGTCTACCTTTGGTGTAAACCAACGTCTGCAGTTCTCTCCGACACAGTAGCTTAGTTTAGAGATACAACGCAGAAACAGGCCCTTTGGCCCATCGAGTCTGCGCTGACCAGCGATCCCCGCACACTTACAACAATCCTTCACACGCTATGAACAATTTACAATTGTTACCAAGCCAATTAGCCAACAAACCTGGACGTCTTTGGAGAGTCCGATACCGGAGAAAACCCATGCAGGTCACGGGAAGAACGTACAAACTCCGTGCAGACAGCACCCGTACTCAGGATTCAACCCGGGTCCTAGGCGCTGTATGCCGCCAACTCTTCCACCGCGCCACACGGATAGTTTTGTTTAGTTTAGATGAATTGAGTTTACTTTAGTTTAATTTGTGAGTAGAAGCAAAGAACAGCAGGTGCTGGTTTATACCAAAAATAAATACAAAGTGCTGGAGTAACTCAGCATCTGTGGAGAAAAAGGATGGGCGACATTTTGGTTTGGAACCCTTCAGACTGAAAGTAGAGGACGGTGGGGGGGGGGGGGGGGTGGAGGCGGGGGGGGGAGAGGTGTGGGGTACAGTGTTTGTACGTTCTCCCCGTGAGTTTTCCCGGGTGCTTGGGTTTCCTTCCTACTCCAAAGACGTCCAGGTTTGTAGGTTAATTGGCTTCAGTAAAAAATTGTAAAATTGTCCATTGTGTGTAGGATCATGCTAGTATATGGATATCGCTGGCCGGCACAAACTTGGTGGGCCAAAGGGCCTGTTTAGGTGCTGTATCTCTAAACTAAACTAAAAAATAAAATAAACTGGAGTTTAGGAAAAAGCCAGAACAAATTAGGGCCGGCAACGGATGCCCAAGGAAGGGTGGAGCCCACAATGGCCCATTGTTGGCTGGGGAAGAGGTGATGGGAAGAGATGCAGTGATGCAAACAGAGGGGCTATGGAAGCAAGTCAGAGTTAAAACATGGTCAGGGAGCAGCAAGAATCACAGTGGGGGAGCGGTGAGACAGGGTCTCACAAATCTCCCGTCGGATAGAGGAGGAGAATGTCTTCAAAGTGGACACCGAATCCTGGAGCGGGCCAGGCGGCATCTCTGCAGAGAAGGAAAGGGTGATGTTCCGGGTTGAGACCCTTCTTCAGACTCTTCAAGTGGGCAGACCCTGAGGAGATTCCTTGCAGTGGAGCAGACAAAGCATGTAGGAAAGGACTGTGGATGCTGGTTTATGCCGAAGATAGACACAAAGTGCTGGAGTAACTCAGCGGGTCAGACGGCATCTCTGGAGAGAAAGGACGGGTGACGTTTCGGGTCAGGACCCTTCTTCAGACTAAAATCAAAAGGGAGGGAACTGGAGGTAAGAAAAGGCCAGAACAAATCAGGGACGGAACTTAGTTTAGTTTAGTTTAGTTTAGTTTAGTTTAGTTTAGTTTAGTTTAGTTTAGTTTAGTTTAGTTTAGTTTAGTTTAGTTTAGTTTAGTTTAGTTTAGTTTAGTTTAGTTTAGTTTAGTTTAGTTTAGTTTAGTTTAGCTTAGTTGGCCGATCCTGATGGAGGCGATGGCTGCAAAAGGTCTTTACGGCCAGCTCCAACTTTGACTTTGAAAATGGCGCCAAACATGGCGACTCTTGTATATTGGCTCAGTGGGCTATTCCTGTACTCTTTGTACTTAATCTGGGATTGTGTTTATGTACAGTTAGATTTTCAGAATGGTATGCAAAAAAAGAATTGCACTGTACCTCGGTACATGTGATAATAAAAGACTGATAATTTAAAAAAATGATTCAGCTTAGGTATCATAAAATGCTGGAGTAACTCAGCGGGTCAGGCAGCATCTCAGGAGAGAAGGAATGTGCGACGTTTCGGGTCGAGACCCTTCTTCAGACTGATGTCAGGGGAGGGGGCTGGACAAAGAAAGGATGTAGTTGAAGACAGGAAGACAGTGGGGGAACTGGGAAGGGGGAGGGGAAAGAGAGGGACAGAGGAACTATCTGAAGTTAGAGAAGTCAATGTTCAGCTTAGTTTAGTTTAGTTCAGTGACACGATGGGGGAAACAGGGCCTTCTGCCCACCGAGTCAACACTGCCCATCGATCAACCATTCACTCTAGTTCGATGTTACTCCACTTTCACATGCATTCCATCCACACTAGAGACACTTTACAGCGGCCAATTAACTTACAAACCCTCACGTCTTTGGAAAGTAGGATGAGACCGGAGCACCTGGAGAAAGCCCACGTGGTCACCCACGGCTCTGGAGAGGGTCCAGAGGAGGTTTACAAGAATGATTCCAGGAATGAGTGGGTTAGCATATGATGAGCGTTTGACAGCACTGGGCCTGTACTCGCTGGAGTTTGAAGGTTGAGGGGGGACCTCATTGAAACTTACAGAATAATGAAAGGCACAGATAGAGTGGATGTGGAAAGGATGTTTCCACTGGTGGGAGAGTGTAGGACCAGAGGTCACAGCCTCAGAATTAATGGGCACTCATTTAGAAAGGAGGTGAGAAGGAACTTCTTTAGTCAGAGGGTAGTTAATCTGTGGAACCCATTGCCACAGAAGGCCATGGAGGCCAAGTCAGTGGATATTTTTAAGGCAGAGATAGACAAATTCTTGATTAGAACGGGTGTCAAGGATTAAGGGGAGAAGGCAGGAAAATGGGATTAGGAGGCAAAGATCAGCCATGATTGAATGGCGGAGTAGACTCGATGGACCGGATGAACAATTTCTACTCCTATAACTTGAAACTTTTCACAGGGAGGATGTACAAATTCCACACAGACAGCACCTGAGGTCACGATTGAACCTGGATCTCTGGAGCTTTGAGGCAGCAGCTCTGTCCACTGTGCCACCGTGCTGACCAACGCAATGGCTGGAGCTGTTACTAGATCAGTGTCACGCACTTGGCAAGGCTAGCTGCATAATCAAGGATGAGTCTCACCCCAGTCACTCCCTCTCCCATCAAGCAAGTAATACAGAACAGTACAACACAGAAATGCAAATACAGCAAACCTCTCCATCTAGGGACAGTTTCTTCCCAGCTGTTATCAGGCAACTGAACCAGCCTATCACCAGCTAGAGAGCGGTCCTGAGCTACTATCTACCTCATTGTTGAAAGACTGGAGCGACTAGGCTTGTATACACTGGAATTTAGAAGGATGAGAGGGGATCTTATCGAAACATATAAGATTATTAAGGGGTTGGACACGCTAGAGGCAGGAAACATGTTCCCGATGTTGGGGGAGTCCAGAACCAGGGGCCACAGTTTAAGAATAAGGGGTAGGCCATTTAGAACTGAGATGAGGAAAAACTTTTTCACTCAGAGAGTTGTGAATCTGTGGAATTCTCTGCTTCAGAGGGCAGTGGAGGCCAATTCTCCGAATGCATTCGAGAGAGAGTTAGATAGAACTCTTAAGGATAGCGGAGTCAGGGGGTATGGGGAGAAGGCAGGAACGGGGTACTGATTGAGTATGATCAGCCATGATCACATTGAATGGTGGTGCTGGCTCGAAGGGCCAAATGGCCTCCTCCTGCACCTATTGTCTATTGTCTATTGTCTATTGGAGACCCTCGGACTATCTTTAATCGGACATTACTGGACTTTATTTTGCACTAAACGTTATCCCCTTTATCCTGGATCTCTACACTGTGGACGGCTCGATTGCAATCATGCACTGTCTTTCCGTTGACTGGATAGCACGCAACAAAAAGCTTCTCAGTGTACCTCAGTGTACATGTGACAATAAACTAAACTAAACTAAATCAAACTCAACTAAACTAAACTGAACTATTGACATGAACTCAAAATTTCACTTTAGAGAAAAATTAATATTTTTGGAGACACAAGGAACTGAAGATGCAGGTTTAGAGAAGATGATATAAAGTGAACAGAAGGGGTCCTGACCCAAAATGTCGCCCATCCACGATCTACAGAAATGCTGCCTGACCCGCTGAGTTACTCTAGCATTTCATGTCATTTTCATATTTTTGGGGGAATTATTAAGCTAGTCTCAATAAAAGTAACCACAAAATCACCAGATTGAGATTTTTTTAAAAGCCCATCTGATTCACTGATGATGTTCAGGGACGGAGATCGGAACGAACTATCATAGCGATTCCATTTGTCCTACTCCTTGATCTGCCAGCTTCTCTGCAAGTTAAAATTACCTTCTTAATCTCACTTTTGCTGTCCTGACAAATGGTCCTTAACCTGAAATGTTAACTCTGTTTCTTTTTCCACAGATGCAATTTCCCTTTTTATTAACAAAATCCTTCATTTTAGACACACCGACGTGGTGGAGTCTCTCAACTCAGGTCAGTCAGAGATGGGCGACACATGCTGGTCTTGCCAACGTCCTCTATATCCACAAAAAAAAGGATATCTCTCAATGCTAAACCAGGCAATTCAAGTTTGTGGTAAACGAACTCAAGAACATAAGGGGGGACCCAGCAGAGGGTGGGGGGAGGGGGCAGTGGGGAGGGGGGCAGGGGGAAGGAGGGGGGAAAGGTGCCAAGAACCTTTCTCTCTCCCAGTGGGGTGGGGTGGGGTGGGGTGGGGGAATGCACCTGCTGCTACGTGCAGTGGCAGGCAGTAGGTGGGACAGTTCGGTGAAGAAATGGGTGACGTTTCGGGTCTAGACCTTTCTTCAGACTGATGTCAGGGGAGAGGGGCGATCCCCTCTCCCAATCTCCCTCTCCCCTCACATCAGTCTGAAGAAGGGCCTCGAACCGAAACGTCACCCATCCCTTCTCTCCAGAGATGCAGCCTGACCCGCTGAGTTACTCTAGCATTTTGTGTCTATCTTCAGTTTAAACCAGCATCTGCAGTTCCTTCATACACTGTTTGGTGAACTTTTGTAACTTTGGCAGTCCCAACGCGAGAACTACTATCTATCTCATGTGGAAACCTTCGGACTATGTTTGATTGGACTTTACTGGCTTTATCTTGCACTAAACATCATTCACATTATTTCCTTTATCATGTATCTGTACACTGTGGAATGCTCAGTAGTCTTTCTGCTGACTGGTTAGCACACAACAAAAGCTTTTCACTGTACCTCGGTACACGTGGCAATAATCTAAACTCAAACACCAACTATTGTACTCTGTCTCTGTGTCATCATTGTACCAACACACTGACATAACAACGTGCCGCTTATCGACCAGGTTGAATATACGTTTACTTTACATCAGAGATTTTTTTCAAATTAAGTTTCTGTTTCCAACGAAATTTGCCTGAGTAATGTTTGAGTATTTCCCACCCCCTCTCTCTTTCCTGCATACCCCCCTCCCCCCCCCCCCCCCCCCTCATCACTGTGTGCAGTGTGTACTCATTTCACACACTATCCTACCTCTCTTCCCCATCTCTTCCCCATATGGGCGGCACGGTGGCGCAGCGGTAGAGTTGCTGCCTTACAGCGAATGCAGCGCCGGAGACTCAGATTCGATCCTGACTACGGGCGCCGTCTGTATGGAGTTTGTACGTTCTCCCCGTGACCTGCTGGGTTTTCTCCGAGATCTTCGGTTTCCTCCCACACTCCAAAGACGTGCAGGTTTGTAGGTTAATTGACTGGGTAAATGTAAAAATTGTCCCTGGTGTGTGTAGGATAGTGTTAATGTGCGGGGATTGCTGGGCGGCACGGACTTGGTGGGCCGAAAGGGTCTGTTTCCGCGCTGTAGAATCTAAATCTAAATCTAAAAAAATCTAAAAAATCCTGTTCTACCCATATCCCTCCCTGCTGGCTTTACAGATGGAGTCCAGCCCCCATCTCTCTGTTCATCTGTTCACAAGTTATAGGAGCCTGAGGGGTAACCTTTTTACACAAAGGGTGGAGGGTGCAATTTTGGTCTCCAAATTTGAAGAAGGACATTCTTACTATTGAGGGAGTGCAGCGTAGGTTCACAAGGTTAATTCCCGGAATGGCGGGACTGTCGAACGTTGAAAGACTGGAGCGACTGGGCTTGTATACTCTGGAATTTAGAAGGATGAGAGGGGATCTTATTGAAACATATAAGATTATTAAGGGATTGGACACGCTAGAGGCAGGAAACATGTTCCCAATGTTGGGGGAGTCCCGAACCAGGGGCCACAGTATAAGAATAAGGGGTAGGCCATTTAGAACGGAGATGAGGTAAAACTTTTTCACTCAGAGAATTGTGAAACTGTGGAACTCTCTGTCTCAGAAGGCAGTGGAGGCCAATTCCCTGGTTGCTTTCAAGAGAGAGCTAGATAGAGCTCTTAATGATAGCGGAGTCAGGGGGTATGGGGAGAAGGCAGGAACGGGGTACGGATTGTGGATGATCAGACATGATCATGGTAAATGGCGGTGCTGGCTCAAAGGGCTGAATGGCCTGTTCCTGCACCTATTGTCTATTGTATATGGAACGAGCTGCGGCATATGGAGGTAGTTGCGGCAGGTACGATCGCGACGTTTAAGGAACATTTGGACAGGTAGTTTAGTTTAGTTTAGTTTAGTTTAATTTAGTTTAGAGATACTCTGGGGAAACAGGCCCTTGTCGACCAGCGATCCCCACACACTAACACTATCCCACACATGCTAGGGACAATTTACAATTTTACCGAAGCAAATTTACCTACAAACCTATACGTCTTTGGAGTGTGGGAGGAAACCGGAGCACCCGGAGAAAACCCACGCAGGTCACAGGGAGAATGTACAAATTCTGCACAGACAGCACCCGTGGTCAGGATCGAATCCGGGACTCTTGCGTGGTAAGGCAGCAACTCTACCGCTGCGCCAGTTTGCCCTCACAGAAGGGGCGGGTGAGTTACCGCCATGGACAGCGGTCGGTTATTGGAAAGTCGACAAATAACCTGAGTGTTTGTGGCCTGATGCTAATGAAGAACACATCAAAGTTCATCAAAATAGTTTATGCAAATTCCCAACTGCTGGTTTACAATTAGTCTTGTGTGAGCTGTGGTTTCATGAATATTAATCGGCAACATCCCGCTGGTGCCCTTGTTGTTTCTGAACATCAGAGACTCTTGTAGGCCACGGGAAACGAGAAAATCAACGACCAGAATCAACTAATCCTCAAGAAGAATTATCACTCAAACAGCTGAAACCGCAAAGAGCTGTTTTATTGGTGTGAATTAGTTTGCTTGTTCAATCAATGAGGAGCCAGCACATTTGCTCTCACCACTCGCCTGGGCGCCAGTTCCCCAACAGGGTCTGAACCAATTTGCCTGGAAGTGTTTCCATAAATTTGGCTTGAAGTAATTTATTGAACCAGTCAATCTGGAACATTTACCACGATAGGCAAGAGTCACCCCCTAGGCCTTTCAAGAAGGAGTAAAACTAATGCTGGTGCAGGCTTACACCGAAGACAGACACGCAATGCTGGAGTAACTCAACCCAGCGGCACGAATATTGATTTCTCTCACTTCAAGTAACCCATGCTTTCCCTCTCTCTCCATCCCTCCCCCAACCAGGTCACAGACAATAGACAATTAGTGCAGGAGTATGCCATTCGGCCCTTCGAGCCAACACCGCCATTCAATTTGATCATGGTTCATCATCCACAATCAGTAATCCCGTTCCTGCCCTCTCCCTATACCCCCTGACTCCGCTATCATTAAGAGCACTATCTAACTCTCTCTTGAAAGCATTCAGAGAATTGGCCTCCACTGCCTTCTGAGGCAGAGAATTCCACTTCTGAGGCAGAGAATTCGCTTGAAAGTCGTCCTGCTGAGTTTCATTGTCTGTAACTCATTTTCCTTTATCATCATTACTTTTTCGCATATCTTTCATTCATTTATTCAATATCTCTCTAAATCACCATCTGTATCTCTCCTCTCCCTTTCCCCTGACTCTCAGTCTCAAGAAGGGTCTTGACCCAAAACGTTACCCGTTCCTTTGCTCTAGAGATGCTATCTGACCTGCTGAGTGACTCCAACTTTTTGGAGGTAGGGTATTGACATGGATAGAGCACTGGTTGGCAGACAGGAAGCGAAGAGTGGGAATTAACGGGTCCTTTTCAGAATGGCAGGCAGTGACTAGTGGGGTGCCGCGAGGCTCGGTGCTGGGACCCCAGGTATTTGCAATATATGTTAACAATTTAGACAAAGGAATTAAATGTAATGTCTCCAAATTTGCGGATGACACAAAGCTGGGTGGCAGTGTGAGCAGCAAGTAGGATGCTATGAGGCTGCAGGGTAGGTTGGGTGAGTGGGCAGATGCATGGCAGATGCAGTATAATGTGGATACATGTGAGGTTATCCACTTTGGTGGCAAGAAGAGGAAGGCAGATTATTATCTGCAATGAGACTTGGGTGTCCTTGTACATCAGTCACTGAAAGTAAGTATGCAGGAACAGCAGGCAGTGAAGAAAGCTAATGGCATGTTGGCCTTCATAGCGAGAGGATTTGAGTTTAGGAGCAAGGAGATCCTACTGCAGTTTTACAGGGCCCTGGTGAGACCACACCTGGAGTTTTGTGTGTAGTTTTGGTCTCCTAATTTGAGGAAGGACATTCTTGCTATTGAGGGAGTGCAGCGTAGGTTCACCAGTTTAATTCCCGGGATGGTGAGGCTGAAAGAATGGGTCGACTGGGCTTATATTCACTGGAATTTAGATGGATGGGAGGGGATCTTATAGAAACATATAAAATTCTTAAGGGATTGTACAGGCTAGATGCGGGAAACATGTTTCTGATGTCGGTGGAGTCCAGAACCAGGGGTCACAGTTTAAGAATAAGGGGTAGGCCATTTAGGACTGAGATGAGGAAAAACTTTTTTCAGAGAGAGTTGTGAATCTGTGGAATTCTCTGCCAAAGAAGGCAGTGGAGGCCAATTCACTGGATGTTTTCAAGAGAGAGTTAGATAAAGCTCTTAGGGCTGACGGAATCAAGGGATATGGGGAGAAAGCAGGAACGGGGTACTGATTTTGGATGATCAGCCTTGATCACATTGAATGGCGGCGCTGGCTCGAAAGGCCAAATAGCCTACTCCTGCACCTATTTTCTTTGTTTCTATGTTTTTATGTGTCTATCTTCGGTATGAATATTTATTTGTCTAACTTCCAAGTAACCCTTGCTTTCCCTCTCTCTCCGTACCTCCCCATCCTAGTTCTCCTAGTTCTACTGTCCTCCTGATTAAATATTAATGATTTTATACTACGTTGTCACCTTCCACTCAGCTAACAATAAACCATTCTACATTTCCTTATCTCCATCTGTGTTGATCTGTTCTTTGCACACCTTTCCCTTCCATATCTTTAGACTCCCTCTCCCCTGACTCTCAGTCTGAAAGAAGGGTCTCAATCCGAAACGTCACCCTCTCTTTCTCTCCAGAGATGTTATCTTTCCCACTGAGTTACTCCAGCTATTTGTGTATACGTTCTTTAACATATAACGAACATTGAAGTGAAGATTTCTGGAATGCAGGGTTCAAAAAAGGGCAAAATAGCTGCTGGAGACCAACTTAAAATTTATTGGTGATAATCTGGGTGTCCTAGTGCATCAGTCACTGAAAGGAAGCATGCAGGTACAGCAGACAGTGAAGAAAGCCAATGGAATGTTGGCCTTCATAACAAGGGGAGTTGAGTATAGGAGCAAAGAGGTCCTTCTGCAGTTGTACAGGGCCCTAGTGAGACTGTACCTGGAGTACTGTGTGCAGTTTTAGTCTCCAGATTTGAGGAAGGATATTCTTGCAATTGAGGGCGTGCAGCGTAGGTTTACTAGGTTAATTCCCGAATGGCGGGACTATCATATGTTGAAAGACTGGAGCGACTAGGCTTGTATACACTGGAATTTAGAAGGATGAGAGGGGATCTTATCGAAACGTATAAGATTATTAAGGGGTTGGACACGTTAGAGGCAGGAAACATGTTCCCAATGTTGGGGGAGTCCAGAACAAGGGGCCACAATTTAAGAATATGGGGTAGACCATTTAGAACTGAGATGAGGAAAAACTTTTTCAGTCAGAGAGTTGTGAATCTGTGGAATTCTCTGCCTCAGAAGGCAGTGGAGGCCAATTCTCTGAATGCATTCAAGAGAGAGCTAGATAGAGCTCTTAAGGATAGCAGAGTCAGGGGGTATGGGGAGAAGGCAGGAACGGGGTACTGATTCAGAATGATCAGCCATGATCACATTGAATGGCGGTGCTGGCTCGAAGGGCCGAATGGCCTCCTCCTGCACCTATTGTCTATTGTCTATTGTCTAATCTCTCAAATACTCCACACAGAGTGCTGGAGTAATTCAGCGGGGCAGGCAGCATCCCCGAAGAACAGTTTCAGATCCCGACCCGAAACATCACCTGTTCATGTTCTCCAGAGATGCTGCCTGACCCGCTGAGTTACTCCAGCACTCTGTGTCCATGTTCTCCAGAGATGCTGTCTGACCCGCTGAGTTACTCCAGCACTCTGTGTCCATGTTCTCCAGTGATGCTGCCTGACCCGCTGAGTTACTCCAGCACTCTGTGTCCATGTTCTCCAGTGATGCTGCCTGACCCGCTGAGTTACTCCAGCACTCTGTGTCCATGTTCTCCAGTGATGCTGCCTGACCCGCTGAGTTACTCCAGCACTCTGTGTCTTTTTTTGCCGTGTGCGTCTATATACTGAAACTCTCGTTTGTTTGTTTGTTTGTTTGTTTGTTCCTGAACTACAGCCAAAACAGCACTAGCGCAACAATTTTAGGCCCACCTTACTCACATTCGTCCCTTTGGTGCTAATGGAAGAAGTTTCATTGAAATCGGCGTTATATTTTTTAAGTTATTCACATTTTAGAGTTTAAATCTATCGAGGGAGGGAGGGGGAGGGAGGGTGCGGGGTGGGGGGAGGGAGGGATAAGGGGGGTTGAGGGGGATGGATTGGAGAGGAGGGGAGGGGAGGGGGAGGGGGGGGAGGAGGGTGGGGGAAGGAGGGAGGGGAGGAAGGGGAGGGCGGAGGGAGGGAGGGAGGGAGGGGGGGCAGAGTGGAGGGGTGGACGAGAGGGTGCTGCACCAATGTAGGAGAGGTTTGGGCCTAACGGGTCCACTTGGTCTAGTCTCCTTTAAACTTTGCCCTTCTTACTTTAATGCATTCAAGAGAGAGCTAGATAGAGCTCTTAAGGATAGCGGAGTCAGGGGATATAGGGAGGAGGCAGGAATGGGGTACTGATTGAGAATGAGCAGCCATGATCACATTGAATGACGGTGCTGGCTCGAAGGGCCGAATGGCCTCCTCCTGCACCTATTGTCTATTGTCTATTGTAAAGCTATGCCCTCTTGTTTTTGACAAGTCCTTCCTGGTGAAAGGCTCTGACTATCTACTCTATCTATGCCTCTCACAATGTTGTATGCTTCTATCAGGTCTTCCCTCATTCTCCGGTGTTCCAGAGAAAAGAATCCGAGTTTGTCCAAACTCTCTTTTCAACAACTATCCTTGAATCCAGGCCACATTCTTGTAAACCTCTACTGCACCTTCTCCAAAGCCGCCACATCCTTCCCATAATTGGTTTTCTGCGAGAATGAAAGTTTACAACAACTTTCCGTTTTCGGTGGGTGAGATAGAAAATATTTTATTTCAGGCAAACAGTCAGGGGTGGCACGCTGGCTCAGCGGTAGAGTTGCTGCCTTACAGCGCGAGAGGCCTGGGTTTGATCCTGACTACGGGTGCTGTCTGTTTGGAGTTTGTACGTTCTCCCCGTGACCGGCGTGGGTTTTCTCCGGGTGCTCCGGTTTTCTCCCACATTCCAAAGACGTGCAGGTTTGTTAGGCTAATTGGCTTGTTAAAATTGTAAAATTGTCCCTAGTGTGTGTATAGGAATGTGTTAGCGTGCGGGGATCATTCGGTGGCTGAAGGGCCTGTTTCTGCGCTGTATCTCTACACTAAAATATGTTACTGAAAACCAAACTGAAAACATTTAGAATTGTTAATGATTGATATTTATCTCTCCTTTCTATGCTTTCATTGAAATGTAACAAATTGAACAATGTGTCAGCACGAAAGTATGAGCAAACTCAGAGTGGATTAGTCATATTTTACCAAGGCCAAGAGGTTAATTGGCTTCTGTAAATTGTGAATTCTCCCTGGTGTGTAGTATAATGTTCCTGTACGGGGATCGCTGTTTGGCGCAAACTCGATGGGCCTAATGGCCTGTTTGCACGCTGTATCTCTACGGAATAAAGTCAAGTCTAAAGTAAAGGAAGGAACATAGGTTGAGGAGAGGGGGCAGGGGGAAGGGAGAAATGGATGCACATCTAGGTGAGGCACTGGGAAGCAAAGATACTAGAGGAACCAGATGGATCACTCCGCTGAAATCGCAAAGGAGCGTAACGTCCGCCAATTTGGTAGGCAAAACCCACCGTTCGTTATGCCTCTCGCAGTGTAATCAGTGTTTTGGGGGAACAGTATGTGTGATGATTCCATTAAAATGCAGAATATATCTCATCTATCAATTCACAGATTTTTGTTATTTTTCTTTTAGAATGTCTCTGCAAGTTTCTGCCCACTAAAATGGCGTCATGACATACTACGGTTTTTAGGGTCGAGTGGTCTATCTTGCTCCTCTAGTATCTTTGCTGGGAAGAGAGGGGTGAAAAAGGGAAGGAGAAGTGGGGCCTCTCCTAT
Organism: Rhinoraja longicauda; assembly: GCF_053455715.1. Lineage (NCBI taxonomy): Eukaryota > Metazoa > Chordata > Chondrichthyes > Rajiformes > Arhynchobatidae > Rhinoraja > Rhinoraja longicauda. The sequence continues at coordinate 3,019,797 of NC_135980.1, forward strand.
ACGTCGGCGAGACCAAGCGCAGACTGGGCGATCGTTTCGCTGAACACCTACGCACAGTGCACCTTGGCCCACACGATCTCCCGGTAGCTGAACATTATAACTCCCCTCCCCATTCCCATGCTGACCTTTTTGTCCTGGGCCTCCTCCACTGTCAGAGTGAGGCCACATGCACATTGGAGGAACGGCACCTCATATTTCGCTTAGGCAGCTTGTAACCCAACAGGACTGAATATTGAATTCTTTAATTTCAAGTAACCCTTGCAACCCCTCTCTCTCCGCCCCCTCCCCCGACCCCCCACTCCCACCAAAGTCGTCATGGACGTTTCACGGTTTGTTTCCCCTTTGTTATCACCTCTTCCACAGCCAACAATGAACCATTGTGGACTTCACCTTTCCTTGGTCATCGGTGCCAGTTCTGATTTATTCTGTACCTTTCCAAACCTCTAGTTTCCCTCTCCCTTGATTCTAGGGTTGCCAACTTTCTAACTCCCAAATAAGGGACAAAAGGTGACATCACTGCCCGCTCCCCACGTGACCTCACCCAGCCAGCGGCCACCAATGCTCTCTCTCCACCAATGACGGCCGCCCGGGCCGGGAGGCAGGTTGCTATGCAACCTCCGTTCGGCAAGCACACCTTCACCCCAAGTGCGTGAAGGAGAGATATAAGAGGTCCTTCCTACCCGCTACTGCGAGACTTCACAACCAGCACTGCTCCCAGAAGATGAGTCAACAATAACAGCTAAGAACACACAGAAAACTGATGACAATTTATGTATCTTTTATTTATAATGAATGATCTCTTGCTCTCTTGCTATCCACTTTGCTGCTGTAACACTGTACATTTCCCCGGTGTGGGACGAATAAAGGAATATATTATTACACTCGGCCCCGCTCCCCGAAAACACTCCGTTAGCCTACACTGTCCGGGCCCACAGTGTCCGGGCCTACAGCGGCCCCCCGGGCCTAATACGGGACAAAGCGGTCCAGTACGGGACAAACCATTTTAGCCCAAAACACGGGATGTCCTGGCTAATACGGGACAGTTGGCAACCCTACATGATTTTCAGTCTGAAGAAGGGTCTCAACCCAAAACGTCACCTATTCCTTTTCTCCAGAGTTGCTGCCTGACCCGCTGAGTAACTTCAGCATTTGGTGTCTGTGTTCGGTGTAAACCAGCGTATGCTGTTCCGTCCTGCACGGGAGAAGTGGGCTGTTATTTGTCAGTTCGTTCCCTAACCTTGAGGAATTCAATGTTCGTACCATTCGGTTGTAAGACACACAAGTGTAATGCGAGGTGCTGTTCCTCCAGTTTACGTGTGGCCTCACTCTGGCAATGGAGGCGGCCCAGGGCAGGATGGTCAGTGTGGGAATGGGAAAGGCAGAAGGGGATTTTAAATGGTTAGCAAGCTGGGGATCCAATGGGCTTTAGCGGCCTGAGCACAAGTGTTCGGCAAAACGGTTGCCTGGTCTACACTCAGTTTCTCCGATGTACAGTAGACCTCATCGGGAACACTGAATGCAGCAGATGAGGTTGGAGCAGGTGCAGGTGCACCTCTGTCTCACCTACAGAAACTGCTGCTTTAGTTTCGTTGAGACAATAGACGATAGGTGCAGGAGGAGGCCATTCGGCCCTTCGAGCCAGAACCACCATTCAATGTGATTATGGCTGATCATTCTCAATCAGTACCCCGTTCCTGCCTTCTCCCCATAGTTTCGTTTAGAGATACAGCTCGAAAACCAGGCCAATTAACCAACAAACCTGTACGTCTTTGGAGTGCGGGAGGGAACCGGAGCACCCGGAGAAAACCCACGCAAGTCACGGGGAGAACGTGCAAACACCGCACGGACAGCACCTGGGTCTCTGGCGCTGTAAGGCAACAGCTTCACCGCTGCGCCATTGGTGACAGGACTCACCACTGTATTACACTGGCTATCTTACACTGGATTCTGTTTCTATCTAAATACTGATGTTACAAAACATTGTGAACGGCTCTGAAAGAATTCCATCAGCAGGCCAAGTTGAGCTGAAGTGCCCGACCAATCGATACCTTTGAGACCCAATGTGGATCTGATGTGTCTTCCAGAATCTCTTATTGTAGCCTCTCTCATGACCTTTTCTGTAGCTTCTTCTTCTGACTCTCCTTTAGTCTTGCTCCGTGACTCTCTTACCACCTCTCTCACACCCTCTCTTCTGCCTTTTGTTGGCAAGTTTGTTGCATCAATATTGGAACAAAAACAAACTCCTACTAACCTGGATCCATTATTATTAGTCTTACTAGGACGACACGATGGCGCAGCGGTAGAGTTGCTGCCCGACAGCGCCAGAGACTTGACTACGGGGTCCTGTCTGTACGGAGTTTGTATGTTCTCCCCGTGACCGCGTGGGTTTTCTCCGGGTGCTCCGGACCCCTCCCACATTCCAAAGACGTGCAGGTTTGTGGGTTAATTGGCTTCTGTAAGGGTTGTAAATTGTCAACTATTGCTATTGAGGGCGTGCAGAGTAGGTTTACGAGGTTAATTCCTGGAATGGCGGGACTGTCATATGTTGAAAGACTGGAGTGACATGGCTTGTATAAACTGGAATTTAGGAGGATGAGAGGAGTTCTTATCGAAACGTATAAGATTATTAAGGGTGTTGGACACGTTAGAGGCAGGAAACATGTTCCCAATGTTGGGGGAGTCCAGAACAAGGGGCCACAGTTTAAGAATAAGGGGTAGGCCATTTAGAACTGAGATGAGGAAAAACTTTTTCAGTCAGAGAGTTGTGAATCTGTGGAATTCTCTGCCTCAGAAGGCAGTGGAGGCCAATTCTCTGAATGCATTCTAGAGAGAGCTAGATAGAGCTCTTAAGGATAGCGGAGTCAGGGGGTATGGGGAGAAGGCAGGAACGGGGTACTGATTGAGAATGATCAGCCATGATCACATTGAATGGCGGTGCTGGCTCGAAGGGCCAAATGGTCTCCTCCTGCACCTATTGTTTATTATCTATTATCTATTGTCCCTCGTGTGTGTAGGGTAGTGCTAGTGTACGGGGATCGCTGGTGGGCGTGGACTCGGTGGGCCGAAGGGCCTAATTCCATGATCCATCTCTAAACTAAAATAAACTAAACTAAACTTCAAGTGCCCTTTGCATCCCCTCTCTCTCTGTGCCTCTGCCACCCTAGTCATCCTACTAGTTTTACTGTGTAAGAAGGAAATACAGATGCTGGTTCAATCCAAAGATAGACACAAAAAGCTAAAGAAGGGCCTCGACCCGAAGTGTCCTTCTCTCCAGAGATGCTGCCTGTCCCGCTGAGTTACTCCAGCTTTTTGTGTCTATCTACTAGTTTCACTGTTGATATCACTTTGTATCACTTCCCCACAGCCAACAATGGAGCATTGTGGGCTCCACCTTTCCATGACCATCGTTGTTGGCTTTGATCTGTCTTCATGCTTACCTTTCATTAATTTGTTCTATGTACCTTTTCATATCTCTCGATTCCCTCTCCCCTGACTCTCAGTCCGAAGAAGGGTCTCGACCTGAAATGTCACCTATTCCTTTTATTCAGGGATGCTGCCTGACCCGCTGAGTAACTCCAACTTTTTGTGTCTATCTTCGGTAGTTCTTTTTAGTCCTTCCTCATAAACTCCACACTTGATCCTCACATCCAGTTTTCGTGCCTGCTTTTATCTCTCCTATCCAAGTGAAAAATTTCCTAGTCCAGTGATCGACACCCAAAGCCAGAGTAAACGATACACTATGACAAACATCCCCAGCTCGTCCTTACTTTCCCTTCCCCCCGACCCCCCCCCCCTTCTACGTACCACCCCTCTTCCATATGTGTTCATGACCTGCTACAAAGTTCACTTCTTCCGGTTCTGGTAAAAGTCGGTTAACTGGAAATATTTTTAGTGCTGGAGTAACTCAGCGGGTCAGGCAACATCTCTGAATGTGGATAGGTGACGCTTTGGGTCGGGACCCTTCTTCAGACTGATTGCAGTAGCAGGAAGAAACTGGAAAGGAGGTGGGGGCGGGACAAAGCCTGGTGAGTGATAGGTGGGCACATGTGAGAGGGGGGTGTTTTGACAGATGGTTGGACAAAGGGCTGTGATGAAAAAGTCTTTGATGGTCAGTTCAGGGCAGCAGAGGCAAGGAGTGTGAAGCCAGAGGAAGGAATACGTTTGGAGAGGGGTGGAGGGAGGGAGAAGGGGAAGGAGAGAAATGGGCGTGCAGCCGAGTGGAGCACAAGGAAGTGATATGCTATATCTTTGACAATTCTGATCAGAAGTATTAATATATTGCCAAATAGAAATTAATCAGCTTTAGATTAAATGGATCGACTGAGCTTATATTCACTGGAATTTAAAAGGATGAGAGGGGATCTTGTAGAAACATATACAATTCTTAAGGCATTGGACAGGCTAGATGCAGGAAAAATGTTCCTGATGTTAGGGGAACCAGGGGTCACAGTTTAAGAATAAGGGGTAGGCCACTTAGGACTGAGATGAGAAAAAACTTTTTCACCCAGATGGTTGTGAATCTGTGGAATTCTCTGCCGCAGAAGGCAGTGGAGGCAAATTCACTGGATATGTTCAAGAGAGGGTTGGATATAGCTCTTGGCTAATGGAATCAAGGGATATGGGGCAGGAATGGGGGTACTGATTTTAGATGATCAGCCATGATCATATTGAATGGCGGTGCTGGCTGGAAGGTCCGAATAGCCTACCCCTGCATCTATTTTCTATGTTTAGACTTTAAAACAAAGGAACAGAACTTTGTAGCTTCTAAGTGATTAACAAGCCAGGAACAGTGGAACACCCAAGATACTTTGGAGGTCTATATACATCAGTCGTTAGAACTTTAAAAAGTACAGCACAGGACAGGCCCTTCGGCTCAGCATCTGCAGCTCTTCTACAATCAGACTGAAGACGGGTCCCAACATAACACGTTGATGGACATTGTAGACAACCACAACCTAAGTTGTGGACACAGCCTAGACCATCACACAAACCAACCTCCCTTCCATTGACTCCATCTACTCTTCACACTGCCTCGGCAAGGCCAGCAGCATCATCAAGGACCAGTCTCATCCCTGTCACTCCCGCCTTTCCCCTCTGGCATCAGGCAAGGGGTACAGAAGTGTGAAAACACACACAATAGACAATAGGCAATAGGTGCAGGAGTAGGCCATTCGGCCCTTCGAGCCAGCACCACCATTTAATTTGATCATGGCTGATCATTCTCAATCAGTACCCCGTTTCTGCCTTCTCCCCATACCCCCTGACTCCGCTATCCTTAAACGCTCTATCTAGCTCTCTCTTGAATGCATTCAGAGAATTGGCCTCCACTGCCTTCTGCGGCAGAGAATTCCACAGATTCACAACTCTCTGACTGAAAAAGTTTTTCCTCATCTCCGTTCTGAATGGCCTACCCCTTATTCTTAAACTGTGGCCCCTTGTTCTGGACTCCCCCAACATTGAGAACATGTTTCCTGCCTCTAACTTGTTCAACCCCTTAATAATCTTATACGTTTCGATAAGATCCCCTCTCATCCTTCTAGATTCCAGTGTATACAAGCCTCCAGATTCATGGGCAGTTTCTTCTCAGCTGTTATCGGGCAAATGAACCATCCCATCAACAACTAGAGGGCAGCCCTGAGCTACCATCGATCTCAAAGGGGACCCTCGGACTATCTATATTCGGACTTTACTGGCTTTATCTTGCACTAAACGTTATTCTCTTTATCACATATCTGTACACTTTGGATGCCCCGATTGTAATCCTGTAGAATCTTCCTGCTGACTGGTGAGCACGCAATAAATATTTTTCACTGTTCCTTGGTACATGGGAGTGCAAACTAAACGAACTAACTACGCAAACTATTTCACTGTACCTCAGTACAGGTGACAATATACAACCATTCAGCCATTGAAATATTAACTATTTTTCCTTTTACCACGCTGACAGGCTGTTTGCACACAGATAGAATTAGTGGCCCTTTTGACAGTGTTCGGCATCAGAACAAGTTTAATCTGACAACAGCGCCCACCTACCAAGTCTGTTTGGTCACTGTGTCTCTCCTACCTGTGCATCAGAAGGTTATGGGCAAAAGTGTGAAACATACAGAATAGTGAAAGGCTGGGATAGTGTAGATGTGGAGAGGATGTTTCCACTAGTGGGAGAGTCTAGGACCAGAGGTCATAGCCTCAGAATTAAAGGACGTTCTTTTAGGAAGGAGATGAGGTGGTGAATCTGTGGAATTCTTTGCCACAGAAGGCTGTGGAGGCCACATCAATGGATATTTGTAAGGCGGAGATTGATAGTTGGTTATGGGTTATGGGGTGAAGGCAGGAGAATGGGGTTAGGAGGGAGAAATAGATCAGCCATGATTGAATGGCATAGTAGACTTGATAAAAAATAAAGTGGGTGAGCTTGAGGCTCAGTTAGACATTGGCAAGTATGATGTTGTGGGAATCACTGAGACATGGCTACAAGAGGACCAGGGCTGGGAACTGAATATTCAGGGGTTCACAACGTATAGAAAAGACAGACAGGTGGGCAGAGGAGGTGGGGTCGCTCTGTTGGTAAGGAATTATATTCACTCCCTTGCAAGGGGTGACATAGAATCAGGAGATGTAGAATCAGTATGGATAGAAATGAGGAATTGTAAGGGTAAACAGACCCTAATGGGAGTTATCTACAGGCCCCCAAACAGTTGCCTCGACATAGGGTGCAAGTTGAATCAAGAGCTAAAATTGGCATGTCACAAATGTAATGATATGGTGGTTATGGGAGATTTCAACATGCAGGTAGACTGGGAAAATCAGGTTGGTACTGGACCCCAGGAAAGGGAGTTTGTGGAGTGCCTCCGAGATGGATTCTTAGAACAGCTCATATTGGAGCCTATCAGGGAGAAGGCAAATCTGGATTTAGTGTTGTGTAATGAACCTGATCTGATAAGGGGACTCAAGGTAAAAGAGCCATTAGGATGCAGTGATCACAATATGATAAGTTTTATAGACAATAGACAATAGACAATAGGTGCAGGAGTAGGCCATTCAGCCCTTCGAGCCAGCACCGCCATTCAATGCGATCATGGCTGATCACTCTCAATCAGTACCCCGTTCCTGCCTTCTCCCCATACCCCCTCACTCCACTATCCTTAAGAGCTCTATCCAGCTCTCTCTTGAAAGCATCCAACGAACTGGCCTCCACTGCCTTCTGAGGCAGAGAATTCCACACCTTCACCACCCTCTGACTGAAAAAGTTCTTCCTCATCTCCGTTCTAAATGGCCTACCCCTTATTCACAAACTGTGGCCCCTTGTTCTGGACTCCCCCAACATTGGGAACATGTTATCTGCCTCTAATGTGTCCAATCCCCTAATTATCTTATATGTTTCAATAAGATCCCCCCTCATCCTTCTAAATTCCAGTGTATACAAGCCCAATCGCTCCAGCCTTTCAACATATGACAGTCCCGCCATTCCGGGAATTAACCTAGTGAACCTACGCTGCACGCCCTCCATAGCAAGAATATCCTTCCTCAAATTTGGAGACCAAAACTGCACACAGTACTCCAGGTGCCCGGTACAACTGTAGAAGGACCTCTTTGCTCCTATACTCAACTCCTCTTGTTACGAAGGCCAACATTCCATTGGCTTTCTTCACTGCCTGCTGAACCTGCATGCTTCCTTTCATTGACTGATGCACTAGGACACCCAGATCTCGTTGAACTCCCCCTCCTCCTAACTTGACACCATTCAGATAATAATCTGCCTTTCTATTCTTACTTCCAAAGTGAATAACCTCACACTTATCTACATTAAACTGCATCTGCCATGTATCCGCCCACTCACACAACCTGTCCAAGTCACCCTGCAGCCTTATTGCATCTTCCTCACAATTCACACTACCCCCCAACTTAGTATCATCTGCAAATTTGCTAATGGTACTTTTAATCCCTTCGTCTAAGTCATTAATGTATATCGTAAATAGCTGGGGTCCCAGCACCGAACCTTGCGGTACCCCACTGGTCACTGCCTGCCATTCCGAAAGGGACCCATTTATCCCCACTCTTTGCTTTCTGTCTGTCAACCAATTTTCTATCCATGTCAGTACCCTACCCCCAATACCATGTGCCCTAATTTTGCCCACTAATCTCCTATGTGGGACCTTGTCGAAGGCTTTCTGAAAGTCGAGGTACACCACATCCACTGACTCTCCCTTGTCAATTTTCCTAGTTACATCCTCAAAAAATTCCAGTAGATTTGTCAAGCATGATTTCCCCTTCGTAAATCCATGCTGACTCGGAATGATCCCGTTACTGCTATCCAAATGCTCAGCAATTTCGTCTTTTATAATTGACTCCAGCATCTTCCCCACCACTGATGTCAGACTAACTGGTCTATAATTACCCGTTTTCTCTCTCCCTCCTTTCTTAAAAAGTGGGATAACATTTGCTATCCTCCAATCCACAGGAACTGATCCTGAATCTATAGAACATTGAAAAATGATCTCCAATGCTTCCACTATTTCTAGAGCCACCTCCTTAAGTACTCTGGGATGCAGACCATCAGGCCCTGGGGATTTATCAGCCTTCAGTCCCATCAGTCTACCCAAAACCATTTCCTGCCTAATGTGGATTTCCTTCAGTTCCTCCATCACCCTAGGTTCTCCGGCCCCTAGAACATTTGGGAGATTGTGTGTATCTTCCTCAGTGAAGACAGATCCAAAGTAACGGTTTAACTCGTCTGCCATTTCTTTGTTCCCCATAATAAATTCCCCTGCTTCTGTCTTCAAGGGACCCACATTTGCCTTGACTATTTTTTTCCTCTTCACGTACCTAAAAAAACTTTTGCTATCCTCCTTTATATTATTGGCTACTCTACAAATTGAGAGGGAGAAGGGAAAATCAGAAGTGCCAGTATTACAGTATAGCAAAGGGGATTACAGAGGCATGAGGCAGGAGCTGGCCAGATTTGACTGGAAGGAGGCCCTAGCAGGGAAGACGGTGGAACAACAATGGCAGGTATTCCTGGGAATAATGCAGAAGTTGCAGGATCAATTTATCTCAAAGAGGCGGAAAGATTCTAAGGGGAGTAAGAGGCACCCGTGGCTGACAAGGGAAGTCAAGGACAGCATAAACATAAAAGAGCAGAAGTATATCATACCAAAGAAGAGTGGGCAGCCAGAGGATTGGGTATCTTTTAAAGAGCAACAGAAGATAACTAAAAAGGCAATACGGGGAGAAAAGATGAGGTACGAGGGTAAACTAGCCAATAATATAAAGGAGGATAGTAAAGGCTTTTTTAGGTACGTGAAGAGGAAAAAAATAGTCAAGGCAAATGTGGGTCCCTTGAAGTCAGAAGCAGGGGAATTTATTATGGGAATCAAGGAAATGGCAGACGAGTTGAACCGGTACTTTGGATCTGTCTTCACTAAGGAAGATACAAACAATCTCCCAGTTCTAGTGGCCAGAGATCCTAGGGTGACGGAGGAACTGAAGGAGATTCACATTAGGCAGGAAATGGTGTTGGGTAGACTGATGGGACTGAAGGCTGATAAATCCCCAGGGCCTGATGGTCTGCATCCCAGAGTACTTAAGGAGGTGGCTCTAGAAATTGTGGACACATTGGTGATCATTTTCCAATGTTCTAAGATTCAGGATCAGTTCCTGTGGATTGGAGGGTAGCTAATGTTATCCCACTTTTTAAGAAAGGAGGGAGAGAGAAAACAGAAAATTGTAGACTAGTTAATCTGACATCAGTGGTGGGGAAGATGCTGGAGTCAATTATAAAAGACAAAATTGCAGAGCATTTGGATAGCAGTAACAGGATTATTCTGAGTCAGCATGGATTTATGAAGGGGAAATCATGCTTGACTATTCTTCTGGAATTTTTTGAGGATGTAACTAGGAAAATTGACAGGGGAGAGCCGGTGGATGTGGTGTACCTCGACTTTCAGAAAGCTTTCGACAAGGTCCCACATAGGAGATTAGTGGGCAAAATTAGAGCACATGGTATTGGGGGTAGGGTACTGACATGGATAGAAAATTGGTTGGCAGACAGAAACCAAAGAGTGGGGCTAAATGGGTCCCTTTCAGAATGGCAGGCAGTGACTACTGGGGTACCGCAAGGCTCGGTGCTGGGACCGCAGCTATTTACAATATACATTAATGACTTGGATGAAGGGATTAAAAGTGCCATTAGCAAATTTGCAGATGATACAAAGCTGGGTGGTAGTGTGAACTGTGATGAAGATGCTATGAGGTTGCAGGGTGATTTGGACAGGTTGTGTGAGCGGGTGGATGCATGGCAGATGCAGTTTAATGTGGATAAGTGTGAGGTTATCCACTTTGGTGGTAGGAATAAGACTTGTATACACTGGAATTTAGAAGGATGAGAGGAGATCTTATCGAAACATAGGATTATTAAGGGTTGGACACGTTAGAGGCAGGAAACATGTTCCCAATGTTGGGGGAGTCCAGAACAAGGGGCCACAGTTTAAGAATAAGGGGTAGGCCATTTAGAACGGGGATGAGGAAAAACTTTCTCAGTCAGAGAGTTGTAAATCTATGGAACTCCCTGCCTCAGAAGGCAGTGGAGACCAATTCTCTGAATGCATTCTAGAGAGAGCTAGATAGAGCTCCTAAGGATAGCGGAGTCAGGGGGTATGAGGAGAAGGCAGGAACGTGGTGCTGATTGAGAATGATCAGCCATGATCACATTGAATGGTGGTGCTGGCTCGAAGGGCCGAATGGCCTACTCCTGCGTCTATTGTCTATTGTCTACTGTCTATTGTCTATTGTCTAAATGCTAATTCACTCCGAATTACATTCTTCCAGCGAAACAGAAGGAAGGAATTGTTTCCATTAGTTTGTCAACAAATTGATACACTCATTGCAGTGGGAATTCCTTGGGAAAGTTAATTTGAAAACAAAACTGTTGGCAAATGAAGGCCAATTACCCACACAATCTCGGAGGCTGGTCTGAAGGCATATTTACAAGAAGTGCTGGATGGATGGATATGATGCTCCATCCCTGTTGCATTCTTGCACCTGGCTGTCAACAACACCAAAAAAAGATACTTTCTGAGTCTCAGAGCTATCAATGATGCAATCTGTGCAGCCTTCTCTTCCAGATTGCAATCTTTGATAGTCAATTATAATACTTTCTGGAAGCAAAAGGAATTATTTATTTTGTTTAGTTTAGAGATACGGCCCGGAACAGGCCCTTCGGCCCACGGTTAGAAACATAGAAGCATAGAAACATAGAAAATAGGTGCAGGAGTAGGCCATTCGGCCCTTCGAGCCAGCACCGCCATTCAATACGATCACGGCTGATCATCCAGAATCAGTACCCCATTCCTGGTTTCTCCCCACATCCCTTGATTCCGTTAGCCCTGAGAGCTAAATCTAACTCTCTCTTGGAAACATCCAGTGAATTGGCATCCACTGTCTTCTGTGGCAGAGAATTCCACTGATTCACAACTCTCAGTCTTAAACTGTGACCCCTGGTTCTGGACTCCCCCAACATGGGGAACATTTTTCCTGCATGTAGCCTGTCCAATCCCTTAAGAATTGTCAGGGTGTCAGGGGTTATGGGGAGAAGACAGGAGAATGGGGTTAGGAGGGAGAGATAGATCAGCCATGATTCAATGGCAGAGAAGACTTGATGGGCTAAATGGCTTAATTCTACTCCTATCAATTATGAACTTATGAACAGCGATCCCCGCGCATTAACACTATCCTGCACACACTAGCGACAATTTACATTCATACCAAGCCAATGACCCTATAAACCTGCACGTCTTTGGAGTGTGGGAGGAAACGGAAAATCTCAGAGAAAACCTATGCAGGTCACAGGGAGAACGTACACAAACTCCGTACAGACAGCACCCGTAGTCAGGATTGAACCTGGGTCTCTGACGCTGAAAGATCTGTAAAGCAGCAACTCTACCGCTGTGCCACAGTGCTGCGTTTTACATTATGTAAAACAATACATCACATAGCGTATTTTGTAGAACAGATTCAAGCACGCCGACCAACTTTTAAAAATCATTCTATTGCTTTGTCCTCTCCTACCTTGCTGAGGTGAGGGGACCATCTGGTGTCTTAGCTAATGGATCATTATTCAGAACAAGGCGCTGCCAGCGTTGACAAGCCATTGGAAAAGGGGAAAGAGGGGCCATCATCTTTGGCCTTCATCCTGTCTGCACCTGTTGGCCTTATGCCTCCTCTACAGCAAGGAACCTCTGGAAAGACTTAAACGCTAGACTTCGTTATTAGCAACCCTACTGTGAACAGCTGGCGCGATGAAATGAGCTAATCTAGCTCTTATTTCGGTTCCTTTTATGACCTTATAAATTCCCAAAGCCCTTTACAGTCAAGTACATCAAATTATGGACAGTTGGAACAGCAGCACACAATTTGATCACCCAAACACCCTCCAAAATACAACAAGATAATGGTCGAAGATACGACAAATACAGCAAGATCGTAGTGTAGACACAAAATGCTGGAGTAACTCAGCGGGTCATGCAGCATCTCTGGAGAAAAGGAATAGGTGATGTTTTGGGTCAAGACCCTTCTTCTAATGGCATAGTTATCTCTGTTTCCGCGTTGTCTAAAGTCTACGTTTAATCTTTTCTCTGCATCTGCAGGGCCAAATGAGTCTTTAGTTTTTTTTTGTTTTAGTTTTAGAGATACAGCGTGGAAACAAACCCTTCAGCCCGCTGAGTCCACACCGACCAGCGATCCCCACACATCCTACATACATTAGGGACATACACCAAGCCAATTAACCTACAAACCTGTATGCCTTTGGAGTGTGGGAGGAAACCGAGGATCTCGGAGAAAACCCACGCGGTCACGGGAAGAAGGTACAAACTCCGTACAGACAGCACCCGTGGTCGGGATCGAACCTGGGTCTCCGGTGCTGTAAGAGCTGCAAGGCAGCAACTCTGCCGCTGCACCACCGTGCCGTCCTCAGTTTGAAGCCTCCTCCCAAAGGCAGATACATGGATAGGACAGGTTTAGAAGGACACAGACAGATTTCTCATCAGGCGGTGGAAGTACTGAAAGATGTTCAGCAGCTTAAAGAAGGGTTATCACCGAGAGCAGATTTCAAGGCAGAGGTTGCTGTTGCCTTCCTGGGTATTTCACAGTATTTCACTGCATTACAACCCCTCAATGAACAAATCCAACCTTCCTAATTGCTATGAGCCATGGGGACGATGCCATTTGGACACGGGAAGAGAAACTCCACTTGTTTCTCGAGACATAAGCGAATCAGGTTTGTGGATCGGCACCTTCTAAAAATGAAACGCATTTGCCAGTTAGAAACTCAACCTCGTTTGAAGTCAATGCAGGTAAAGCAATTTCAATTAAGCTACAAACCCGCACGTCTTTGGAGTGCAGGAGGAAACCGGAGCACCCGGAGAAAACCCACGCGGGTCACGGGGAGAACGTACAAACTCCGCACAGACAGCACTCGAAGCCGGGTCTCCTGGCACTGTGAGGCAGCAACTCTACCGTGGCGCCACCATGTGACTCAGTGCGATGCCTTCACACCAGTTTAAATTCTCTGGTGCTGGAGGGTATGATCTCCCTGTCTCACCCTTCAGCTGCTCAAGCTTTGAGAAAAGTAGCCACGTTTTATTCCAACTGGTGGCACGCATGGGGATGTGTGTTTCACTCAGCCCTCCATCTCTCCCTGCAGCCAGGTCTTTAACACCAGCTATTACTGGCCTCACGAGGCTTACATAAACTATCCTGGCAATTGCCGGCAGTTTTACCTCCAACTATATGTTTCTCAGAGCACCAGGGAGGTGGATAATTGGGAGACTTAGTTGTAACAGATATTTTCTCAGCCTCTAACTGGCTGCTGTTGTATTGACATCATTTCCTTAATTATTTAATGGAGACAATCAAATTCATCCAAATAGAGCATTTGAATTGTTTACGACGTCTCAATCAACAGGTGCAACTGGATTTTTAACTCAATTTGTTTATTTTGTTGCCGCAATTTGATGTAGAAACAGAAAAACATAGAAAATAGGTGCAGGAGTAGGCCATTCGGCCCTTCGAACCAGCACCGCCATTCAATATGTTCATGGCCGATCATCCAAAGTCAGTACCCCGTTCCTGCTTTCTCCCCATGTCCCTTGATTCCTTTAGCTCTAAGAGCTAAATCTAACTCTCTCTTAAACTCGTGGCCTGACATGAACTGCTGCGTGACGGTTTATATTTGGTCATGGGCGGCACAGTGGCGCAGCGGTAGAATACAAAGACGCTAGCAACTTCAGCCTTGGAATCTGCTCTCGGCGATTACACTTTGGTAGAATTGGTAGACTATCAGTGGAATTCTCTGCCACAGAAGGCAGTGGAGGCCAATTCACTGGATGTTTTCAACAGAGTTAGATTTAGCTCTTAGAGCTAACGGAATCACAGGATATGGGGAAAAAGCAGGAACTGATTTTGGATGATCAGCCATGATCATATTAAATAGCGGTGCTGGCTCGAAGGGTTAAATGGCCTACTCCTGCACCTATTTTCTATGTTTCTATGTTTTTAATTGCTGCCTCACAACGCTGGAGACCCGGGTTCGATCCTGACTACGGGTGTTGTCTGTACGGAGTTTGTACGTTCTCCCCGTGACCTGCGTCGATTTTCTCTGAGATCTCCAGCTTCCTCCCACACTCCAAAGACGCACAGGTTTGCAGGTTAATTGGCTTGGTATAAATGTAAAATTGTCCCTCGTGTGTGTAGGGTCGTGTTAATGTGCGGGGATCATTGGCCGGTGCGGACTCGGTGGGCCGAAGAGCCCTTTTCCGCGCTGTGTCTCTAAAATAAATAAAGACTTTTGGGACTAGTGTAGATGGGACATGTTGGCCGGTATGGGCAAGTTGGGCCGAGGGGCCTGCTTCCATGCTGTATGACTGTATGACTAAAGAAAGTGTCTTAAAGAATCTCATTTTTGCTCACCTTTAACCCCATAGCTATGCATTATTTTTTACATTCATTTTCCTGGATCTGGGCATCATTTAACATAGAAACATAGAAAATAGGTGCAGTAGGAGGCCATTTGGCCCCTCGAGCCAGCACCGCCATTCAATGTGATCATGGCTGATCATCCACAATCAGTAACCTGTGCCCAACTTCTCCCCATATCCCTTGATTCCACTAGCCCCCAGAGCTCTATCTAACTCTCTCTTAAATCCATCCAGTGATTTGGCCTCCACTGCCCTCTGTGGCAGAGAATTCCACAAATTCACAACTTTCTGGGTGAAAAAGTTCCTTCTCACCTCAGTTTTAAATGGCCTCCCCTTTATTCTAAGACCGTGGCCCCAGGTTCTGGACTTCCCCACATTGGGAACATTTTTCCTGCATCTAGCTTGTCCAGTCCTTTTATAATTTTATATGTCTCTATAAGATCCCCTCTCATCCTTCTAAACTCCAGTGAATACAAGCCTAGTCTTTTCAATCTTTCCTCATATGATAGTCCCGCCATCCCAGGGATCAATCTCGTGAACCTACACTGCACTGTCTCAATTACAAAGATGTCCTTCCTCAAATTAGGAGACCAAAACTGTACACAATACTCCAGATGTGGTCTTACCAGGGCCATATACAACTGCAGAAGAATCTCTTTACTCCTATACTGAAATCCTCTCGTTATGAATGCCAACATGCCATTAGCTTTCTTCACTGCCTGTTTTACCTGCACGACAACATTCAGTGACTGGTGTACAAGGACACCCAGGTCTCACTGCACTTCCCCCTTACCTAACCTGACCTGATTGAGATAATAATCTGCCTCCTTGTTTTTGCCGCCAAAGTGGATAACCTCACATGTATCTACATTATACTGCATCTGCCATCCATCTGCCCACTCACTCAACCTGTTCAGGTCACCCTGCAACTTCTTCGCAGTTCACACTTCCACCCAGCTTTGTGTCATCCGCAAACTTGCTAGTGTTACTTCTAATTCCTTCATCCAAATCATTAATATATATGGTAAATAGTTGCGGCCCCAACACCGAGCCTTGCGGCACTCCACTCGCCACTCGAACTAGTTCCATTCTCTGTTTGAGAATGCCTTCTCTCCTCGCTGGTTAAAGATCAACTGGCATATACTATGATTCTGGGTCCATCTGCATGTGTCTGTGCCAACACTGCTCCCAAGCCGACCAGACCAGCATCTGCTATGACTCTTGTTGGTGCAGCTGGATCATAATATCCAAGGATTTCTGCACTCATTAGGCTCTGTTTCAGTGCTTTGAATGCCTGCCTCTGTTCATTTATTGTCCATCCCAAATTTCCTGAAAGGCATTTTCTTGAACTTTTTTATGGCACATCGCCAGTTACTCTTTCGAACCTTCACAGGTGTAGAGTGGAGAGTATATTGACTGGTTGCATCCCGGTCTAGTTTGGCGGCCACAGAAAGTGGTTGACATTGACAGGTATTGATCTTCCCAACATCGCGGGGCTCTATAGGTATCGAGGGATATGGGGAGAAAGCAGGAACAGGGTACTGATTTTAGATGTTCAGCAATGCCTCGAAGGGCCGAATGGCCTACTCCAACACCTATTTTCCATGTTTCTATGTTTTTATGAACCGCTGCCTGAAGAAGGCAGCTCATATCATCGAAGGCATCAATAGGGTAGACAGTCAGAACCTTTTGTCCAGGGCATAGCTATACGGTGAGAGGGGAAAGTTTAATGGAGATGTCGTCAAGCTGGAAAGGGTGCAGAGAAGATTTACAAGGATGTTGCCTGGACTGAGGGCCTGAGCTATAAGGACGGGTTGAGTAGGCTGGGACTCTATTCCTTGGAGCGCAGGAGGTTGAGGGGCGATCGTATAGAGGTGTACAAAATCATGAGAGGAATAGTTTGGGTAAACCTCCTGGCCCAGAGTAAGGGGATCGAGAACCAGAGGACATAGGGTTAAGGTGAGGGAGGAAAGATTTAATAGGAACCTAAGTGGTAACATTTTCACACAAAGAGTGGTGGGTGTATGGAACGAGCTGCCGGAGGAGGTACCTGACGAAGGTACTCTCGCAACGTTTAAGGTTTACCGAGAATAACTAATAATTGATTGTATATTTATTTGTTGTTTTGTTGCATTTAATTTGCCTGTCAAACCGTGGTGAAAGTAAAAATGTAATTGTCCTGGTCCCAGTGCAGATGACAAATGGCCTACCCCTTATTCTTAAACTGTGGCCCCTTATTCTGGACTCCCCCAACATTGGGAACATGTTTCCTGCCTCTAATGTGTCCAACCCCTTAATTATCTTATACGTTTCGATAAGATCTCCTCTCATCCTTCTAAATTCCAGTGTATACAAGCCTAGTCGCTCCAGTCTTTCAACATATGATAGTCCCGCCATTCCGGGAATTAACCTAGTAAACCTACGCTGCACGCCCTCAATAGCAAGAATCCCCAGTGAAAATGGATAGGTGACGTTTTGGGTTGGAACCCTTCTTCAATCAGGACCCAAAACGCCACCTGTACATGTACACACATACACACAAACACACATACACACACACACACACATATATACATGCACACATACGTACACATAAAAAACAAGCCAGCAATAATAGAGATGCTGCCTGACCCGTTGAGTAATTCCAGTATTTTGAGTCTATCTTTGGTATAAACCAGCATCTGCAGTAGGGCAACATGGTGGCGCAGCGGTAGAGTTGCTGTATTACCATGTCAGAGACCCCAGTTCAATCCTGACTATGGGTGCTGTCTGCACAGAGTTTGTACATTTTCCCAGTGACCGCGTGTGTTTTCTCCGGGTGCTCCGGTTTCCTCCCACACTCCAAAGATGTACAGGTTTCTAGGTTAATTGCCTTTGGTAAAGTTGTAAATCATCCCTAGTGTGTAGGATGGTGCTAGTGTACTGGTCTAGATGCTAGTGCTGGATGGCTGGTTAGCACAGGCTCAGTGGGCCGAAGGGCCTGTTTCTGTGCTGCATCTCTGAAGTATTTTCATCACCCCTTCCTTCCCTGTTCTTCGGAGTTCTTTTTTTAATTAAAAAAAGTTATAGCCACAAAAAGCTGGAGTAACTCAACGGGTCAGACAGCATCTCTGGAGAAAAGAAATAGGTGACGTTAGGGGGTCATGACCCTCCTTCGGTTGTCTGAAGAAGGGTTTTGACCCAAAATGTCTCCTATTCCTTTTCCCCAGAGATGCTGCCTGTCCCGCTGAGTTATTCCGGCCTTTTGTGGCTACCTTTGGTCCCTTCCTGAACATTCTTCCTACACAACCTTGCTTCTCTAAATAGACCCAAAAGCATCAAATACTCTTCCAGGTAGGGGAACTATTTCCCAGAGTTTGCGTATAATTGTCAGAGGAAGGATATCCGGGAGCTGCCTGCTAATTCCAGGAGAGTCAGGCAAACTTGGGAGTTGCATAATTGTGTAGTTATACCTTAGATTGACGAGAAACAGCTCCCCATTAATTTTTTTTGGTGTTTTTTTCACAGGCTGACTCGAAAATCAATAGTTGCTAATGCAAAATACCAGCTGTCAGCTCCTCAATGCATCAAATAGGACGAAAAGTGACCTGCCCAGTGGTTTGATTCCTGTTCACTTTTGTTTAACTTGATTTGATGTTTTATTCACCACCCTACATTGTGGTGCCGAGCTTCCATCCTCTTTGCATTCACTAAGCAATCATTTCCACAAGGGCTTGCTGCCCCTCCCACACTCTCAATCGCCCACTACCCCTTGTTTCTCCCTCGCTCATTCTCCCTTGCCTTCCAAACTTGTGATCAATGTCCTGGGTTGTTGATCACTGTACACAGACACAGAGGTGGCTGAGTCGACTGCTCAACAACAATTCAGCGTGATCAATTTGCAGGTGGCAAGCTGGTGCAGCGGAAGAGTTGCCGCCTTAACAGCGCCAGAGACCCGGGTTCGATCCCGACTACAGGTGCTTGTCTGTACGGAGTTCGTACGTTCTCCCCGGGACCTGCGTGGGTTTCTCTGAGATATTTGGCTTCCTCCCACACTCCAAAGACGTGCAGGTTAATTGGCTTGGCATAAATGTAGAATTGTCCCTGGTGTGTGTAGGATAGTGTTAATGTGCGGGAATCACTTGCCAGTGCAGACTCGGTGGGCCAAAGGTCCTGTTTCTGCGCTGTATCTCTAAATCAAACTAAACTAAAATGGGTGGCATCTTACTTAGTGATGATGGCCATCAGAAAATACACCCGGATCTTGATCTGCTGAAGTGAGGTGAATGTCCAGACCATTCTTCCGAGGAGAAGGAAACTAGAGGTATGAAAAGGTACAGAATGTTTCAGAGGCAAGCAAAACCCATGACCAAAGACAGTTTGGAGCCCACAATGATCCATTGTTGGCTGTGGAAGAGGTGATAACATAGGGATACATAGATTTAAGGTGAAGAGGAAAAGATTTAATAGGAATCTGAGGGGTAACAATTTCACACAAAGGGTGGTGGGTGTATGGAACAAGCTGCCAGATGAGGTAGTCGAGGCAGGGACTATCCCAACATTTAAGAAGCAGTTAGACAGGTACATGGATAGGACAGGTTTGGAGGGATATGGACCAATTGCTGGCAGGTGGGACCAGTGTAGCTGGGACATGTTGGCCAGTGTGGGCAGGTTGGGCCGAAGGGCCACATTCCAAAGACGTACCGATTTGTAGGTTATGCTTATGGCATAGAGCCTGATTCCATGCTGTAAGACTAAACGAAAAAGTAAAAATGTACAGGTTTGCAAGTTATTTGGCTTTGGTAAAATTGTAAGTTCTCCCTAGTGTTTAGGATAATGCTAGTGTAGGCACAGCGGTAGAGTTGCCGCCTTACAGCACTGGCAGCGCCAGAGACCCGGGTTCCATCCTGACTACAGGTGCTGTCTGTACGGAGTTTGTACGTTCTCCCCGTGACCTGCGTGGATTTTCTCCGAGATCTTCGGTTACACTCCAAAGACGTACAAGTTTGTACGTTAATTGGCTTGGTATAAAATCTAAAATTGTCCCTAGTGTGTGTTAATGCGCGGGGACCATTGGTCGGTGCGGACTCGGTGGGCCAAAGGGCCTGTTTCCGCGCTGTATCTCTACACTAAACTAAACTAAACAAAGGATTAATTAAATGAATGCGGAGTAAAAAAAGCCCATTTTATAAATGACCGTCATAAACTTGTCGGAATCTTATAAAAGAATATTCTATTCAATCTGCCTTTTGGGAATGGAACTTGTCATCCTTACTAGATTTAACTTGGATATAACTCAAAACCAAATGTAATCTGTACAGAAATTCATCTCCAATTATAAGTGCTGGAAATTCAGCCTCACAGTGGCTGAGCAAAGTACTCGATGGAACTGAACATCGGCAGTGGAGAACAATGTGGTGTCTTCACTATATAATGCATTTAGTGCTATCGACCAGGGATGGATTTCAAGGCATTAAACCCTTAACTACTCTCTGAAATAGTCTAGCAAGGGAAATTAAGGATAGGTGATAAATATTGGTCTTGTCAGCAATGCCTACATCTCATGAATGAATTAAAAATAAGATGGTCAATATGCTGTCCTTAGAAATGCAGATTTAGTGAATCTGGAGTCGGAGAGGGAGTCTGTATCGGTGAGAAGGATTAGATCATTGAATATTCCTTATGTCGTACGAAAGAATGGATGAGCTGCAAGCCATACATACAGCAAGTGAACGAACTAAAATACATAGTTTGGAATTGATGTATTTAAGGGGATAGGGTGGTGCAGCGGTAGAGTTGCTGCCTTACAGCGCTTACAATGCCAGAGGCCCGGGCGCTATCTGTATGCAGTCTCTACGTTCTCCCCGTGACCGCGTGGGTTTTCTCCGAGATCTTTGGTTTCCTCCCACACTTCAAAGACGTACAGGTTTGTAGGTTAATTGGCTTGGTATAAATGTAATATTGTCCCTCGTGTGCAGGATGGTGTTAATGTGCGGGGATCGCTGGTCGGTGCGGACCCGGTGGGCCGAAGGGCCTGTTTCCGCGTTGTATCTCTAACCTAAACAAAACTAAGCTAAACTAAACTAAACTAAAAATGGATGCCATTTCCACAGTCCGTATGGGCTGATCGGCCATTTTCTGTGCCTCAACTTTTAAGTAATTCAATGCAAAAATAAGGAAATCTTCAACAAGGAATACTAGCAAACAAAACCTTTAAAGCACATAAATATATTTATATTGTCCCCTTCTTCCAAACATGTTAGCAGCCAGTATCACACTCAGACATTCAAGTGACATTTAAACCCATGAAGTTTAATCAGTTTAGAAATGTCACATTTAATTCAAATATTGTATTAAGCAGGCATACAAGTAGAAATCTGCCTTGGTGTCCTTGGCAATGGAAAAGGGAAATTAGTCAGGGTCTCTCTCCTCTTTGATTTTCCAGCAATCTTCACCCTTTCGTTCCCTGGCTTATTGAGATATCTTTCATGGCATCCAAACATCCTAAAGTACCGTTTAATCACAGAGTCACAGAGTGATACAGTGTGGAAACAGGGCCCTTCAGCCCAACTTGCCCACACCGGCCTACATGTCCCAGCTTACACTAGTCCCTCCTGCCGCATTTGGCCCATATCCCTCCAAACCTGTCCTATCCATGTACCTCTCTAGCTGTTTCTTAAATGTTAGGATAGTCCCTGCCTCAACTGCCTCCTCTGGCAGCTCGATCCATACACACACCGCCCATTGTGTGAAAAGGTTACCCCACAGATTCCTATTAAATCTTTTCCCCTTCACTTTAAACTCCTCCGGTCCATGGTTCACCTACTCTGGGCAAGAGACTCTGTGCCGATCTATTCCTCTCATGATTTTATACATCTCTATAAGATCACCCCTCATCCTCCTGCACTCCAAGGAATAGTGTCCCAGCCTCCTCAACCTCTCCCTGTAGCTCACACCCTCGGGTCCTGGCAACATCAATGATGTGTTACCACTTGGGGTGGGTAACTTGACCTGACAGCCACGTATCAGTACTCCAAAAGATCGACACTGTGAAGCTGGAGTAACTCAACGCGTCAGGCAGCATCTCTGGTGAAAAGGAATAGGCGATGTTTTGGGTCGAGACCCTTCTTCAGACCAAGAGTCAGGGGAAATGAAGCAAGAGATATAGGCAGCGATGTAGAGTTTTTGAACAAATGAATGACATATGTAAAAACCAATGACGATCAGGGAAAGGCGGAGTCCACAATGGTCCATTGTTGGCTGTGGACTAGGTGATAATGAGTTATACGGACATGTAAGTTAATAGAGTCATAATATCATTTGTGATAGGAGTAGAATTAGGCCATTCGGCCCATCAAGTCTACTACGTCATTCAATCATGGCTGATCTAGCCCTCCCTCCTAACACCATTCCCCTGCATTCTCCCCATAACCTCTGACACTCGCACTAATCAAGAATCTATCCATCTCTGCCTTAAAAATATCCACTGACTTGGCCTCCACGGCCTTCTGTTGCAAAGAATTGCATAGATCCACCACCCTAGATACCAGAGTTCATGGTGAAAGGGACAAAATCTAAGGAGAGTGCCTGGTACGCAGTGCCAGGGTTGGTGGTGCAGACAGTGGCATTGAATACACTTTTGGATAGTAAAAGAAATATAAGAAAATAACTGCAGATGCTGGTACAAATCGAAGGTGTTTATTCACAAAATGCTAGAGTAACTCAGCAGGTCGGGCAGCATCTCAGGAGAGAAGGAATGGGTGACGTTTCAGGTCGAGACCCTTCTTCAGACTGATGTCAGGGGGGCGGGACAAAGGAAGGATATAGGTGGAGACAGGAAGATAGAGGGAGATCTGGGAAGGAGGAGGGGAAGGGAGGGACAGAGGAACTATCTAAAGTTGGAGAAGTCGATGTTCATATATATATTTATGTGTATATGTATACCCATATATAAATATAATGTGTAGATGTACGTATACTTATGTGTGTGACACAGACACATGCATATATATATGCGCACACACACATATAAACACAAATATATATATAGGTATATATATATATACACACACACACACATATATGTATATATATAGATAGAGAGAGATATATGGATACTATCTATATATTTACAGTGTGTGGGTATATATATGTAAATATGTGTAGATATATATATATAGTGTATATGTATATGTGTATATGTATATGTATATGTGTATGTATGTATATGTATATGTATGTATATGAGTTTGCTATTTTATATACACACACACGTAGACGTGTATAAAAAACAGCAAGCTCGTATACATACACATACACTCACACACACACACACACACACACACACACACACACACACACACACACACATAGTGTGTGTGTGTGTGTGTGTGTGTGTATGTGTGTCCCTCCTATATATACACTAATATATATGTCCCATTTTTTAGGCTTCTGAGAGTTTGTACAATCCATGCAATCAGCATTGCCTTGTGAAACTGCAAGCTTTCACAATCTAATCCTTTATTCCAAGACTTGGGAACTTTCTGTCTCTAACTTTCCCAGGTGCCACAGACTCATTCTGACAACAGAAGCAAACTCAGGCTTTTCCCACCTGCACCTTCTGCTGCGGCTTTTAGCATCAGAAGGCATGAGAGAGAAAGAAAACCTCCTTCAAAGCACAAACCAAAACACACGGCCTTTTCTGTCAGCACTGAGCAAGGTGCTGGTGATCTGTAGGGCCTTTCCAGCAACCTTGAGTACATCTGCAGCGTTTCTTCCTGAGGATAGATGAGTTTGCTGTTCAACCTCCCAGTCACCAGCTTCACAGCATCTCACAACACTTCGCAATCTCCCGATCTGTTCTGTTTCTCTGTGCCTGTCCGTTTTTCTTGTACCTACTTTTTATAACCTCCTTGGGATTTGAAGCCGCTGTCAGACTTGGAAGCTTTGTTACTGCACTATCGTCATGTTATTAAGATACAATTATTATGGTTACGTTTGGTCCTAATTAACTCATTGAGACGTCAGTTCCACATATTGCTTTATTTGTCAAAAGTCCACACAGGCTTAATTAGACCATTAGCAAAGGGTGTAGTGGACCTGATTTAATATAGGCTCTAATTAAACAGTTGTTTACTTACTCCCACTGCCAGCATTGGTACTCTCATCTCTAAGTCAAAGGTTGCAAGTTCAAATTCCACACCAGGGATTTTGGTGCAATAATCGAGGTGGACTCTGTAGTGCGTTACTTAATGAACGCTGCACTGTCAGAGGTTCGTGATTCCTGGATGAAATGTGTAAATCTTTGCAAGAGATTCATTGACATTTCTCACCGCTGCAGAAATTGTAGACATCGGGTATTTTGGGATCCAATGTCAGAGATTATAGGTTTGAGTTTATTATTGTCAGGCAATGCTGAGGTACAGTGAAATGCTTTGTTCTTCATGCTATCCAATCAGATTGGATAATACACAGTTAGCACGCAACAAAAGCTTTTCACTGTACCTCGAGCAGCACGGTGGCGCAGCGGTAGAGTCGCTGCCTTGCAGCGCTTACAGCACCAGAGACCAGCACGGGTTCGATCCCGACTGTCTGTACGGAGTTTGTACGTGCTCACCATGACGGCGTGTGTTTTCCCCGAGATCTTCGGTTTCCTCCCACACTCCAAAGACGTACAAGTTTGTAGGTTAATTGACTTGGTGTGAATGATTTTAAAAATTGTCCCTAGTGTGTGTAGGATAGTGTTAGTGTGCGGGGATCACTGGTTGGTACGGACTTGGTGGGCCGAATGGCCTGTTTCCGCGCTGTATCTCCAAACTAAACTAAAGTAAGTGTGACAATAAACTAATGACAATGGCTACCATACAGTCAAGTGAAACTCAAGTACAATAGGGAGAGTGAAGGGGATGATACAGAGTGCAGAATAGAGTTCTCAGCATTGTAGCGCATCAGTTCCACAGACTAAGTCCAATGTCTGCAATGGGCTTGATGTGAATTGGACAGTACCCTAGCTTAAGGGAGGACGGTTCAGAAGTCTGATAACAATAGACAATAGACAATAGGTGCAGGAGGAGGCCATTCGGCCCTTCGAGCCAGCACCGCCATTCAATGTGATCATGGCTGATCATTCTCAATCAGTACCCCGTTCCTGCCTTCTCCCCATACCCCCTGACTCCGCTATCCTTAAGAACTCTATCTAGCTCTCCCTTGAATGCATTCAGAGAATTGGCCTCCACTCCCTTCTGAGGCAGAGAATTCCACAGATTCACAACTCTCTGACTGAAAAAGTTTTTCCTCATCTCAGTTCTAAATGGCCTACCCCTTATTCTTAAACTGTGGCCCCTTGTTCTGGACTCCCCCAACATTGGGAATATGTTTCCTGCCTCTAACGTGTCCAACCCCTTAATAATCTTATACGTTTCGATAAGATCTCCTCTCGTCCTTCTAAATTCCAGTGTATACAAGCCTAGTCGCTCCAGTCTTTCAACATATGACAGTCCCGCCATTCCGGGAATTAACCTAGTAAACCTACGCTGCACGCTCTCAATAGCAAGAATATCCTTCCTCAAATTTGGAGATCAAAACTGCACACAGTACTCCAGGTGAGGTCTCACTAGGGCCCTGTACAACCGCAGAAGGATCTCTTTGCTCCTATACTCAACTCCTCTTGTTATGAAGCCCAACATTCCATTGACTTTCTTCACTGCCTGCTGTACCTGCATGCTTCCTTTCAGTGACTGATGCACTAGGACACCCAGATCTCGTTGTACGTCCCCTTTTCCTAACTTGACACCATTCAGATAATACTCTGCCTTCCTATTCTTACCACCAAAGTGGATAACCTCACACTTATCCACATTAAACTGCATCTGCCATGCATCCGCCCACTCACCCAACCTGTCCAAGTCACCCTGCAACCTCATAGCATCTTCCTCACAGCTCACACTGCCACCCAGCTTTGTATCATCTGAAAATTTGCTAATGGTACTTTTAATCCCTTCATCCAAGTCAGAACAGAAGGAAAGAAGCTATTCCTGAGTCTGGTGGTGTGCAATTTCAAACGTCTGGATTTTCTGCCCAATGGGAGCAGTGAGAAGAAGCAATGACCGGGGTGGGACGAGTCTTTGATCATGTTCGCTGCTTCTCCACAGCAGCATGAAGTGTAGCTGGAGTCAACGGTGGAGAGTTTGGGCTGCGCGATGGACCTGGACTATATCCACAACTCTCTGCAATTTCCTGCGGTCTTGGGCAGAGCTGTTCTCAAACCAACTCAACAGTACGTTTCTATGGTGCATCTGTGGAAATTTGTAAGAGTCTCTGGAGACATGCCAAATTTCCTCAGTCTCCTGAGGTCGCAGAGGTGTTAGTGTATCTTCTTGGCCATCTCTTCAATGTAGGTGCTGCCAAGGTGGAAGATGACCTGTAAGAAGCTGAATAATGTTTATATGACAATAATTAATCTGTAGAAGGGATCTGACCCAAAACGCCACCTATTCCATTTCTCCAGTGAAGCTGCCTGATCCGCTGAGTTACTCCACCACCTTATGTCTATCTTCTTCTTTTTTATTTTTCTAGTTTTAGAGATACACAGTCACTTTGGCCACAGAGTCCGTGCCCACCAGCGATCCCCGCACATTGACACTACCTGACACTCACTATTTATATTTATACCAAGCCAATTAACCTCCAAACCTGCAAGTCTTTGGGGTGCAGGAGGAAACTGAAGATCTCGGAGAAAACCCACGCAGGTCACCGGGAGAACGTACAAACTCCGTACAGACAGTACCCGTAGTCAAGATCAAACCAGGGTCTCTGACGCTGTAAGGCAGTAACTCTACTGCTGCGCCACCGTGCCATCCTTCTCAATACTGAATAAAATGTTTCGGTTAGTTTAGTTTAGTTGAGATTAATTTAGTTTATTGTCACGTGTACTGGGTACACTGAAAAACTATATTGTTGCATGCTATCCATTCAGAATTATACCGTCTTACAGCAGGTATTTCGGCACACTGACTGTCAAACGCCTGTTTGCACTAACCACATTTTATTTTTCTCACATAACCAACATCTTTCCCTGGATTCTATCACTCGCCTGTACATTGAGGGGTGTTTACTAGATTTAGAGATACAGCGCGGAAACAGGCCCTTCGGCCCACCGAGTCCCCACCTCCCAGCGATCCCCGCACATTAACACTATCCTACACACACTAGGGACAATTTTTTTAACATATTACCCAGTCAGTTAACCTACATACCTGTACGTCTTTGGAGTGTGGGAGGAAACCGAAGATCACGGAGAAAACCCACGCAGGTCACGGGGAGAACGTACAAACTCCATACAGATGGCGCCCGTAGTCAGGATCGAACCCGAGTCTCCGGCGCTGCATTCGCTGTAAAGCAGCAACTCTACCGCTGCGCCACTGTGCCACTATGGCCCATTAACCTGCTAACCCTCACGTCTTTGGGGTTTATAAGTTCATAAGTTCTAGGACAGAATTGGGCCTTTCAGCCCATCAAGTCTACTCCGTCATTCAATCATGGCTGACCTATCTCCGCGGTATCATATATCATATCATATATATACAGCCAGAAACAGGCCTTTTCGGCCCTCCAAGTCCGTGCCGCCCAGCGATCCCCACACATTAACACTATCCTACACAATTAGGGACAATTTTTACATTTACCCAGCCAATTAACCTACATACCTGTACGTCTTTGGAGTGTGGGAGGAAACCGAAGATCTCGGAGAAAACCCACGCAGGTCACGGGGAGAACGTACAAACTCCTTACAGTGCAGCACCCGTAGTCAGGATCGAACCTGAGTCTCCGGCACTGCATTCGCTGTAAAGCAGCAACTCTACCACTCTAAGTTGAACTTACCTAATCAAGAATTTGTCAGTCTCCGCCTTGAAAATATCCATTGACTTTTTGTTAGATTTTGATTTAGATATACAGCACGGAAACAGGCCCTTCGGCCCACCGAGTCCACGCCGCCCAGCGATCCCCGCACATTAACACTATCCTACACCCTAGGGACAATTTTCTTTTTTACATTTGCCCAGCCAATTAACCTACAAACCTGTACGTCTTTGGAGTGTGGGAGGAAACCGAAGATCTCGGAGAAAACCCACGCAGGTCACGGGGAGAACTCCGTACAGACGACGCCCGTAGTCAGGATCGAACCTGAGTCTACGGCGCTGCTATCGCTGTAAGGCAGCAACTCTACCGCTGCGCCACCGTGCCGCAAGACTTGACCACCACAGCTGTCCACAGATTCACCACCCTCTGACCAACGTGAGGTACGTGAGTAAACTGGAGCACTCAGGAAGCCCGTGTGGTCACATGGAGAACGTACAAACTCTGCACAGACAGCACCAAGGGTCAGATCACATGTCACGGGAGCTGAGGGGTGGCGTCACACCACCAAAAAACCCCCACACCACCCTGGCCCCACACTCACTTCACCACTGCCATCGGGAAGAAGATAGAGGAGCCTGAAAACTGTAACGTCCAGGTTCAGGAACAGCTTCTTCCCTACAACCATCAGGCTATTGAACATGACAAATAAGCTCCAAACTACATAGACTTGGTTTTATCTTTTTGCACTATTTTTGTTTGTTTGTTTTAATAATAATATATTCCTTTATTCGTCCCACACCGGGAAAATGTACAGTGTTACAGCAGCAAAGTGGATAGCAAGAGAGCAAGAGATCATTCATTATAAATAAAAGATACATAAATTGTCATCAGTTTTCTGTGTGTTCTTAGCTGTTATTGTTGACTGGTCTGCTGGGAGCAGTGCTGGTTGTGCAGTCTCACAGCAGCGGGAAGGAAGGACCTCCTATATCTCTCCTTCACGCACTTGGGGTGAAGGAGTCTATGTGTATATATATATATATATATATATGTATATATATATATATATATATATGTGTGTGTGTGTATATATAGATACAAAAAGCTGGAGTAACTCAACGAGACAGGCAGCATCTCTGGAGATAAGAAATGGGTGACATTTTGGGTCGAGAGCCTTCTTCTGAC
The DNA here is from genome assembly GCF_053455715.1 of Rhinoraja longicauda. Classification (NCBI taxonomy): domain Eukaryota; kingdom Metazoa; phylum Chordata; class Chondrichthyes; order Rajiformes; family Arhynchobatidae; genus Rhinoraja; species Rhinoraja longicauda. Next base: position 3,048,788 of record NC_135980.1, read on the forward strand.
TGGTTAGGGATAAGGGAAATGAGAGATATAAACGGTGATGTAAAGAACAATGAATGAAAGATATGCAAAAAGGTATAAAGTATCTATATATATATGTGTATATATCCACACGCGCACACATATATATATATACACACACATGCACACGCGCACACATATATATATATACACACACATGCACACGCGCACACATATATATATATACACACACATGCACACGCGCACACATATATATATATACACACACATGCACACGCGCACACATATATATATATACACACACATGCACACGCGCACACATATATATATATTTATTTATATATACTTTTTTGCATTTCTTTCATTCATTGTTCTTTTTCTCTCTACATCATTGTCTATATCTCTCGTTTTATATATATATATATATATACATCCTGAACCTTTTTTTCATTTATTATATTGTTTACAGAGTAGTATGTTTACATATACTGTAGGAAGGAACTGCAGATGCTGGTTCACACCGAAGATAGACACAAAATGCTGGAGTAACTCAGCAGGACAGGCAGCATCTCTGGACAGAAGGAAAAGGTGACGTCTAGGGTCTGAAGAAGGGTCTCGACCCAAAACACCACCACCACCACCACCACCCGAAACTCCATCCAGAGATGCTGTCTGTCCTGCTGAGTTACTCCAGCATTTTGTGTTTATCTTCGGTTTAAACCAGCATCTGCAGTTCCTTCCTACACTTTTATGTTGATATATTCTGTTGTGCTGCTGCAAGTAAGAATTTAATAGTTGTGTCTGGGACGTTTGACAATAAGAACACTCCTGGCTCTCTTGATTCTCTCGCACCTGCAATTTTTATGTTACTCACATTGATTGGTCTCTGTTTAACAACATAAAACCTGTAAATAAATGTGCTCCAATAATTAGATGCAGAGAAGCGAGACGAGTTGGAACCCTCTTTCAAAAGGGTGGTGCAGATATGAACGGTTGAAAGGATGAATAATTCTCCTATTATTTATCAAAATGTACAATGGTTTTGAACCTGATGCCTCAGTGGCCGAGTGAATGGAAATGTCTTTGCACCGGCAGATAAACTTCCCCCTTCATCTCCCTGGTCTGGATGTCGACCATCTTGACCACACTTGTTTAAAAACTTTAAATGTATGAACACAACTCTAGCAAACTGCAGCACGTGAGATACTAATAGATTGTGAACAGATACAGCCAGTGATCCGGAAAGCTAACAGAATGTTGGGGCTGTACGGTGGCGCAGCTGGTAGAGTGGCTGCTTCACAGTGTCCAAGACCTTTAGGGTGGAGTGTGCACTCTCTCCCCGTGATCGCGTGGGTTTCCTCCAGGTGCTCCGGTTTCCTCCCCTATCCTGAAGATGTGTGGGTTTGATAGGTTCATTGGCCTCAGTAAAAGCCCTGAGTGTGTGGGGAGTGGATGAGAATGTGGGAGAACTAGTGTAATCGATGGTCAGAAGATAGGCACAAAAATGCTGGAGTAACTCAGCGGGACAGGCAGCACCTCTGGAGAGAAGGAATGGGCAACGATTTGGGTCGAGACCCTTCTTCAGACTGATGTCAGGGGAGAGGGAGATGCATAGATAAGGAAGTGTTAGGTGTGAAAATGGGACAAAGGGAATGAGGTTTCAAGGAAATGTAGAATAGATCATTGATAGCTGGGAGTTAGCTGCTCGATTTGGATTTAGATGGCCAGGGTTTATTTCAATTGTGTGTCTCTAAACTAAACTAAACTAAACTCAAAATTCCCTCAAAATTGTCCCATTATCATGTGATGGTGCTAATTAGTTCAGTTTAATTTAGGTTAGAGAAACAGCATTGCTTCCAACCCCATTGAGTTACTCCAGCACTTTGTGTCTATCTTTGGTGTTTAATTTAGCTTTATTTTATTGTCAAATGTTCTGAGGTACAGTGAAAAGCTTTAGTTGCATGCCAACCAGTCAGCGGAAAGACGAAACATGACCATAATTGAGCCGTCCACAGTGTACAGATACAAGATAAAGGAAATGACATTTAGTGCAGATAAAGTCTAATAAGATCCGATTAAAGATAGTTGTGTCAACAGTTCTTTGTTTCTACTATCTCATTACTCTGTGATGGGGTGTAGTTAGTTGCGTTTAGAGATACAGCACAGAAACGGGCCCTTCAACGCAGGCCCGCACTGACCAGTGATCCCCGCACATTAACATTATCCTAAACACACGAGGAACAATTTACATTTATACCAAGCCAATTAACCTACAAACCTGTACGTCTTTGAAGTGTGGGAGGAAACTGAAGATCTCGGGGGAAAAAAACCACGTAGAGGGAGAACGTACAAACTCCATACAAACAGCACTCGCAGTCAGGATGAACCCGGGTCTCTGGCAATGCAGGCGCTGTAAGGCAGCAACTCTACCGCTGCGCCACCGTGTTGTGACATCTGGCTGTGAGTTGGTTGACCATACAAGCAGCAAGGGACTGTAAGAGGGAAGGTATCAGAGTGGCTGTCGAGGTGAACAGGACCTTCTCCGGCACTGAGGGGAGATGGTGAATGCACGTCTCCCTCTCCCTTTACACACCGAGGAGTCCGCTCTATGGCCTCCATTGTGGGGCTAAAACCCTTGGCTAGGAGAGGGGGTGGTGGCACGGTGGTGCAGTAGTAGAGTTGCTGCCTCAAACCGCCAGAGACCGGGGTTCGATCCTGGCCACGGGTGCTGTCTGTACGGAGTTTGTACATTCTCCCTGTGAACCGTATGGGTTTTCTCCGGGCGCTCCGGTTTCCTCCCACACTCCAAAGACGTACAGATTTGTAGACTAATTGGCTTGGGTAAAGTTGTAAATGGTTCCTAGTGTGTGCGTGGGTGTAGGATAGCGTTGGTGTGCAGGGATCGCTGGTCGGCGCGGACTCGGTGGGCTGAAGGGCCTGTTTCCACGCCTTATCTCTAAACTACACCTAAATAAAACTAAAGAAAACATTTTGTTTATTAAAGCTCAACTGGGCTAGAGAGTCCTCCCTGAATCTCTCCCAACCACAAGCCCACGAAGAAGTGGTAAACAGCGTAAAAGTTATGAATCCCTGATTGTAAAGTAAAACAGATCACGGCTTTACTGAGCAGCTTCAAGATCGCCATGCTAATCTGTTTTTTTTTTCCCGCATTATTAGACCGGAGGACAAAAAATTGCTATCTTTGAATAGACACCTGCTTTGTCCGGCTAACCTCCATCAATGACAGGGAGTCATTCATGGCAAAGCTATTAAAAAGCCGACTGAAATCCTAATGGAGAGGTTCTTTTATCTGAGGGGGAAGTGCAATTAAGATGGAATTATGATAAGTCCATTTACCAAGTGGTAGCGATAGTCATTTAAATTCTTTCTTCCCTCTGTTTTGCCAGCTCTTCAGGCAGCCCTTGCCCGATCGCGGGCAAGTGGACGCCAGCTTTGTACAGGCGCAGGAGAGGCTTAAAGGAGCTTTGGAAAGGAAAATAAAAACATTTTGTATCGAGTGCTCTCCGCGCCACTCCAGGCATAAGCTGCAAGCCGCAGGGAGCCTGGGAAGAACACACTGCTCTGACCCGAGCCGTCAGCAGACAAAAGGGAAGCAAGGGGCTTGAGGGCACGGGAGATGGGAACCCTGGCCTTGCTTATCAGAGGCCTGCTCCACTACTGATTCAGACTGGGAGGGTGGGGGGGTGGGGAGGAGAAGGGGAGGAGGAGGAGAGGAGGAGGAGGGGGGGGGGAGGAGGAGGAGGGGGGCTTTCCAATAGCCCTCGCTGAAATGTCAGCATTCCAAGACACAAAACCGAGCGAAAATAAAGATGATGTTTCATATCGCTAAATACCCTGTGGTCACATTCAGGAGCCTGCAATTGAAACTCCAGCCTGAATCATATGCATTGCGAACTCCTTGCAAAGAGGAATAGGGCGGCACGGTGGCGCAGCGGTAGAGTTGCTGCCTTACAGCGCCAGAGACCCGGGTTCGATCCTGACTACAGGTGCTGTCTGTACGGAGTTTGTACGTTCTCCCCGTGACCTGCGTGGCTTGGTATAAATGTAAAATTAAAGATAGTTGTGTCAACAGTTTTTTGTTTCTACTATCTCATTACTCTGTGATGAGGTGTAGTTAGTTGAGTTTAGAGATACAGCACAGAAAACGCACATCTCCAGATTCAGGGACAGTTTCTTCCCAGCTGTTATCAGGCAACTGGACCATCCTATCAACAACGAGAGAACTACTATCTACCTCATTGGAGACCCTTGGACTATCTTTGATTGGACTTTACTAGCCTTATCTTGTACTAACTGTTATTCACGTTATTCCCTTTATCATGTTCTGTGCACTTTCCACTGACTGCTTCACACGAAACAAAAGCTCTTCACTGTACCTCAGTACATGTGACACTAAACTAAACTAAACTAAAGTTGTGTAGGAAGGAAATGCAGATGCTGGTTTAAACTGAAGATAGACACAAAAAGCTGGAGTAACTCAGACAGCATCTCTGGAAAGTTTGACGAAGTGGCTCCACCCAAAACGTCACCTGTTCCTTTTCTCCAGAGATGCTGTCTGATCCACTGAGTTACTCCAGCTTTTGTGTCTATCTCAACTAAAGTTGCTTCAGGAGCAAGTTGCAGGCTGGTAAGTGACTCATCCCTTGCTACCCCAACCCTGTCTAACTTCTACAAGGCACAGCAGAAACACGATGAAATATTGTCCACCTGCCAGCTTGACAACAGCTCCAACAGCACTTAAACGGATTGATCCAAGACACTTGACTGATCGCACACTCACACCATCCTAAACCTTCATTCCTTCCATAACCTGTTAGACTGCTAGACTTCGGGCGGCATGGTGGCGCAGCGGTAGAGTTGCTGCCTTACAACGCCAGACCCCTGGGTTGATATTAACTACGGGTGCTGTCTGTACGGACTTTGTATGTTCTCCCCGTGACCAGCATGGGTTTTCTCCGGGTGCTCCGGTTTCCTCCCACACTCCAAAGTTGTACAGGTTTGTAGATTAATTGGTTTGGTATAATTGTAAATGAATTAATGAATGAATGAATGAATGAATAAGTTTATTGGCCAAGTATGTGCACACACAAGGAATGTGCCTTGGTGCTCCACTCACAAATGACAACACAAACATACAGTTAACAATTAAGAATAAAGCATAACCACATCAAAACAATAAGGATACAACATTACGGTCTAAACATGTGGGTGAAAATAAACCAGAGCAAAAAAGAGTCGTCAGACTTTGGTTATTGAGTCTAATTGTCCCTAATGTGTGTAGGATAGTGTCAGTGTGCGGTGTTCGCTGGTCGGTGAGGAATCAGTGGGCCGATGGGCCTGTTTCCACGCTGTATCTCTAAAAATTAAACCTGATTTACGGCCAGCCTTGTGGGCCTGTTTCTGCCTTCAGGCATTTGTTTTCTGGCACCTAAGTCCCAGGAAACTGCTTCCAGCTCTGTGCTTATGATTCCCATCCAATGGAATATTTTGTTTGAATTTTGTGCCTCGTAGAAAATGCTGTCTCCATCAGTGGTTGCATCTTAAATCAGGGCACAAATATCTGGTCACGTTGGTCATTTGAACTGTTTGTACATTTTTGCCAACATCTTACAACCCGGCGGTATGAATCTTGATTTCTCTAACTTCAAGTAACCCTTGCATCCCCCCTCTCTCAGCCCCTCCCCCACCCTAGTCGTTGTGCTAATTTCACTGTCATCCTGCTGAGTTTCACTGTCTGTAACTCGTTTTCACCTAGCCCACAGCTAACAATGGCCTGTTTCCTTTATCATTGTTACTTTTTTGCACATCTTTCATTCATTTGTCCCATATCTCTCTCCATATCGCCGTCTATATCTCTTGTCTCCCTTTCCCCTGACTCTCAGTCTGAAGGGTCTCGACCCGAAACGTCACCTATTCCTATGCTCCAGAGATGCTGCCTGACCCGCTGAGTTACTCCAGCACTCTGTGTCCATGTTCTCCAGAGATGCTGTCTGACCCGCTGAGTTACTCCAGCACTCTGTGTCCATGTGCTCCAGAGATGCTGCCTGACCCGCTGAGTTACTCCAGCACTCTGTGTCCATGTTCTCCAGAGATGCTGCCTGACCCGCTGAGTTACTCCAGCACTCTGTGTCCATGTTCTCCAGAGATGCTGCCTGACCCGCTGAGTTACTCCAGCACTCTGTGTCCATGTTCTCCAGAGATGCTGCCTGACCCGCTGAGTTACTCCAGCATGTTGTGTCCATCTTCTGCTTTGAATGAATAGAGAGAAACAGCTTGTTCATCGAACAACGCAGATTTAAACTAATTGGCAGAAGAAAGATGAAGATGTTTTCCCCCACATGTAGAATAGTGGAACTGCACCAATGCAGGAGTCCATTTGGCCCATTAAACATTTGACTGGCTCCTGGTGGAGCAAGCCATGGAGACCCATTGTTCAGCTCTGTCCCCATCATCTCTCTCCACTACAGAGCCAATTCCCTTTTGAAAGCCTTCACAAGTTCATACATTTTTGCAGCAGAATTATGCCATTCGACCCATCAAGTCTACTCCACCATTCAATCATGGCTGACCTGTCTTTCCCCCTCAACCCCATTCTCCTTGATTAAATCCGTTTCCCGATCATAATTACTCTCTGCTACCAATGAAGACAATTAAACCTCTCAGTTTCATTCCTATTGTTGGTTCATCATTTCTTCATGTTCCCTTTCTTGTTGCCCCCCAAATGTTTTAATTGTATAGCATGCCAACCAAGATGGTGCCCAGCCCAGGCGACTATTTGGGAGCCAGCCACAGAAACAGATCCACAATCACGTATTACAATCGCTCCACACTCTTAAACCTCTACCGCTACAGCAAAGTCTCTGACGGACTTTACTGGCTTTACTCTACACTCCATGGTATTCCCTTACCATGTATCCATACACTGTAAATGGCTCGATTGTAATCATGTATAGTCTTTCCGTTGACTGGATAGCACGCTACAAAAGCTTCTTACTGTACCTCGGTACACGTGACAGTGAACTAAACTAACCTAAACCCTTCACTAATGGGAACAGCTTCTTTCTGTGTATCCTATCTGAACTACGCATAGAGTCCACAGCACAGAAACAGGCCCTTCAGCCCAAATCGTCCACGCCAACCATGATACCCTACCTAAGCTGTGCTGGAGTTTGACCCATCTTCCTCTAAACCCCTCCCGTCCAAGTGTCTTTGAAGTGTTGTTATAGTATCTGCCTCAACCACCTCCTCTGGCAACTCTTCCATATACCCACCACCCTCTGAGTGAAACAAATTGCCCCTTAGGTTCCAAGTAAGTCTTGCCCCTCTCACCTTAAACCTATGTCCTCTGGTTCCTGATTCCCCTACCCTGGATAATAGACTGTGCATTTGCTCCAGCTATTCCCCTTATGATTATATACACCTCCATAAGTTCCCTCGGCCTCCTGCCCTCCAAGGAATAAAGTCCTAGCCTACCCAGCCCCTCCCTGAGGCTCAGGCCCTTGTGTGCTGACAACATCCTCATAATTCTTCTGTATGGTGGTGAAGCGGTTGAGTTGCTGCCTTACAGCGCCAGAGACCCGGGTTCGATCCTGACTACGGGAGCTGTCTGTATGGAGTTTGTACGTTCTCCCCGTGACCTGCGTGGCTTTTCTCCGAGATCTTCCATTTCTGCCGACACTCCAAAGACGTACAACTTTGTTGGTTAATTGGCTTGGTATGAACGTAAATTGTCCCTAGTGTGTGTAGGATGGTGTTAGTGTGCGGGGATCGCTGGTCGGTGTGGACTCGGTAGGCCGGGGAGGCAGTTTCCACGCTGTATCTATAAACTAAGCTAAACTATGATCTATCCGGCTTAACTACATCCTTCCTGTAGGAGGGTGACCAAAACTGAATGCAGTGACCAAACCCAGCCTCGCCAATGTCTTGTATGGGGACCATGGAGCCATGAGCAGCAGAAGCTCCCGGAGTGCCGTGCTGGGCGGCAGAAGGTCCTGGTGAGTCGCTGCCGAGCCCCGGCAGCAGGCCTGGCGCGCCCGCCGCGGATCCGGGAAAGCCGCCCGGAGAGGGAAGCCACTGATCCCGGCCCCTGCCTATCCCTGAGGACCGGAGAACCGGAGAGGAAGGTGGAGAGAGTCGGTGATGGCGGCGGACGCAAGAGCAAAGGGCCGGTAAGAAGAACAGGGGGGGGTCTTACCTTCCACGCCCTCGAGGTCGTCTGCGGGAGTCGCCTCTGGGGCAGGAAGGTTGGAGGTGGCCGGGCGAGGAGAGGGACGATGGTTCACTGGACGATCCGGATGGAGACGGCGACTACAACGGGCCTTTATGGCCAACGGAGGCTGGGACATGGCAAATGGCGCCAAAACCTGGCCATTCTTGCAGATGGACTCAGCGGGCTGTTTCTATACATTCTGTACACAACCTGGAGATTGTACTCATGTATGGCAATTATCTTACTGAACTCCATGCATCAAAATGAATGTCACTGTTCGCCTGGGCAGCTTACAGCCCAGCGGTATGAACATTGACTTCTCTAACTTTAGATAGTTCCTCTGTCCCTCTCTTCCCCTCCCCCTTCCCAGTTCTCCCACTGTTTTCCTGTTTCCACCTATATCCTTCCTTTGTCCCGCCCCCCCTGACATCAGTCTGAAGAAGAGTCTCAACCCGAAACGTCACCCATTCCTTCTCTCCTGAGATGCTGCCTGACCCGCTGAGTTACTCCAGCATTTTGTGATACCTTCAAAATGAATGTCACTGTACTTCGGTACATGTGAATATAAAGAACCATTGAATGACTGAGCCATCTTTGATTATCATCCAGACAGGCTATTTCCAAAAGTGGTGACCAATATTGACTTTAAATTCCATTGGTGGTGCTGTTTTCGGGTACCTGACTTGATCGGCCTCTCGATGTAGAAGCTTTGCAGGTGAGTGCCCATGAAAGATTCAATGTTAAGGGAAGATAGACAAAAGCTGGAGTAACTCAGCGGGTCAGACAGAGTCAAGGGGAACGAGAGATAGAGACGGTGCTATAGGGAGATATAGAGCAAAGGAATGAAAGACATGCAGAAAAGTAACGATGATAAAGCTGTGGGCTAGGTGAAAACGAGTTACAGACAATGAGACTCAATAAGACGACTTTGAATCGAGTACGATGGCTTGGGTGGTGGACTTGTTAAAGGAGTTGCTTATGTCATCAGTAAAGTCCGGCAGAGTCTTGAAAATCTAGAGGCCATGGCTTTAAGATCAGAGGTAGAGTTTAAAGTGGACCCGTTGGGCACAAACTTCTCCTGCATTAGTGCAGCACCCTCTCCTCCACCCTCCCCCCTCCCCCTCCCCCCTCCCCCTCCCCCTCCCCCTCCCCCTCCCCCCTCCCCCCTCCCCCTCCCCCTCCCCCTCCCCCTCCCCCTCCCCCCTCCCCCCCTCCCCCTCCCCCCCCTCCCCCTCCCCCTCCCCCCCCTCCCCCCCCCCCCCCTCCCCCCCCCTCCCCCTCCCCCTCCGCCTCCCCCTCCCCCTCCCCCTCCCCCCCCCCCCTCCCCCTCCCCCTCCACCTCCCCCTCCCCCTCCCCCTCCCCCTCCCCCTCCCCCCGCCCGGCAACGGGTCTATGCAGTCAGGAGACGGTTCTGCTCCACACCCGGGCCTGCAGGAGAGACCTGCAGGAGAGACCTGCAGGAGAAACGGGGCTGAGGTCAGTGCCCTTTCCCCGTCCCCTCTTGCCCGCCCACAGCCAAGAGGGCACTCCCCGTCTGGCAACGGGTCCAGGGTTGGGCCGAGGGGGGAGGGGTGGAGGGGGAAGGGGAGGAGGGGGGGTAGGGGGTAGGGAGAGGTAGGGGAGGAGAGGAGAGGGGAGGGGAGGGGAGGGGAGGGGAGGGGAGGGGAGGGGAGGGGAGGGGAGGGGAGGGGAGGGGAGGGGAGGGGAGGGGAGAGGAGGGGAGGGGAGGGGAGGGGGGGAGAGTGGAGGGAGAGGGGAGGGAGGGGTGAAGGGGAGGGGGTTGGGGATGGGAGGATGGATAAAGGGGATGGGGAGGGGGAGAGGAGGGGAGGGGGGAGGGGAGAGGGGAGGAGAGGGTGCTGCACCAATGCAGGAGATGTTTGGACCCAACGGGTCCACTTGTGTGTTATGAGTTGCTCTCCATAACGCCTGTGTTGAATACATAGATATTTGAAGGGTTTGTGTGGCACGTGCCGTAGCTCATAGAACCGCTGCCCCACAGCACCAGAGGCACGGGCTCGACCCAAACCTTAGGCTGTGTCCATTTGGAGCACGCACTAAACTCACTAACAAGTCTGCACTTTTTCACAATGTGTAGGAAAGAACTGCAGATGCTGCTTTAAATCGAAGGTGGACACAAAATGCTGGAGTAACTCAGCGGGTCAGGCACCATCTCTGGAGAGAAGGAATGGGTGACGTTTCGGAACGGTCTCGACCCGAAACGTCACCCATTCCTTCTCTCCAGCGATGCTGCCTGACCCGCTGAGTTACTGCAGCATTTTGTGTCTACCTGCTCTTTTTCACATTGTGCAATTATACCTACCTGACAAAGGTGAGAGGGCAGGATGGGGTTACAAGGTCATAAGGTCATAAGTGATAGGAGCAGAATTAAGCCGTTCGGCCTATCAACTCTACTCCGCCATTCAATCATGGCTGATCTCTCCCTTCCTCTCAACCCCGTTCTCCTGCCTTCTCCCCGAAACCCTCGACCCCCCATACTAATCAAGAATCTATCCATCTCTGCCTTAAACATATCCACTGACTTGGCCTCCGCAGATTTCTGTAGCAAAGAATCCCACAGATTCACCATCCTCCGACTAAAGAAATTCCTCCTCATCTCCTTCCTAAAGGAACGTTCTTTAATTTTGAGGCTATGACCTCTGGTCCTAGACTCTCCCACTTGTGGAAACATCCTCTCCACATCCACTCTATCCAGAGGGAAACATAGATCAGCCAAGATCAAATAGCAGAGCGGACTCGATGGGCCGAATGGCCTAATTCTGCTCTTATGTCTTATGGTCTTATTTAAAGCAGGTGGATGTTGGCTTAATGAACCCAAACCTCGTTCATAAGATTAAAGTGGGAGGCTATTGTAGACGCACATGGATATGCAGGGAACAGAGGGATATGGATCATGTGCAGGCAGAGGAGATTCACTTAACTTTGCATCATGTTCAGCACGGACATTGTAGGCCGAAGGGCCTGTTCCTGGGCTGTACTGTTCTATGTTCTATGGAACAAGTTGCGAGAGGAAGAGGTTAAGGCAAGTACAATAATAATATTTCACAGACGTTCGGATAGGGACATTACCAGGAAAGGTTTAGATGGATATGGACCAAACATGGGTAAATTGGACTAGCTTAGATGGGATATCTTGGTCCTTCGACGTTAGTGAACAGGTCCATCGGCCCAGCGGTCCACATACACTAACACTATTCTAACACTTGGGACGATGTACAATTTTACCAAAGCCAATTAATCTACAAACCTGTAAGTCTTTGGAGTGCGGGAGGAATTCGGAGCACCCGGAGAAAGCCCACACGGCCACAGGTGAACATACAGACAGCACCTGTAGTCAAGATTGAACCTGGGTCTCTGGCGCTGTAAGGCAGCAACTCTACCGCTGCGCCCATGCATCGCTGTGCTGCCAATAAATATTTTGGCATCAGAATTTGTGCCTCTTCTATCCTTATTTCCTTATCT